>NC_136943.1:5801962-5841313 GCF_949987615.1 Pollachius pollachius
ACATCTGCTTAGTGCTGATTGGTCCTATCATACCTCCACCTAATGCTGATTGGTCCAATTAAATATCTGCTTAGTGCTAATTGGTACCATTACACATTATCCATGTGCTGATTGGTCCAATCAAACATCTGCTTAGGGCTGATTGGTCCTATCACACCTCCCTCAATTGCTGATTGGTCCTAGCATACCACCCGTTAGTGCTCATTGGTCCAATCAAACCTCTGCTTAGTGCTGATTGGTACCATTATACCTTCTCCGAGTGCTGATTGATCCTATAAAACCTCTTCCTAGGGCTGATTTGTGCTATTAAACCCTCCTCACCGGGATGGTCTCACTAGTGATCGGTGAGAACATCTGAGCTCCAGTAGCTCCTCTCCAGGTGTGTCCACAGCCTGAGGTGATGGCGGCCTCTGTCCTCCTGCAGACGAGGAGCAGGAGACCTCCGGGGACTCCGGCAGCGGAGGAGCTCTGATCCTCCTCGACGACCAGGAGGAGGAGCCCTCGGTGAGTGGCCGTGGCCGACCGAAGAAGGGACGCGGCCGGAAGCACCACCGGAGAGCCATCGAGGACGACGAGGACGAAGGCGACGACAAAGACGACGAGGTGGGATACATCTGGTAGCACCGCCTCCCGGATCGCCTCGACGTCAGCCAACCGGGAGCCTCCGTTAACCCGGCACCGATCTGAAGCCGTCCCTGCCTGCTCTTTGTCCCGCCCCCTTTATGTCCGAGCCACCTGGCATTGGTCCATCTTGTTGGAGCGAGAACTTGCTCCGATATCGACGGGCTGTCTTCTTACGTGTTCCCCTGAGTGACGAACAGCCACTTCTACCACTCCTCCTCTCCTCTCGTGCTTCTACCGTCTCCTCTCCCCCTCCTGGCTACCTCTGCTTCTCTCAGCTCTGCTGTGGTCCCCTCTCCTTCATTTTCTTCAGTGTGTGTGTGTGTTTGTGTGCGTCCGTCCCTCCCTATCTCTGAGTGTAGCTGTGAAGCCTCCGCTGAGATCCAAGCTGTGAGCCGTATGTAAATAAGCCCCCACAGGGCTGGTCTCCAGCCTGCGTTCCCCGTCTCCACTGATGTCCCGGGCCCCAGCAGGGGGGCTCCAAGGGGGCCGGCCACGGGCGTCGTTGTGTGTAACTCACTGAAGGATCGCTTGATCGCTTTGTTTTTATCTTGAATCTTGTCCCAGACCAGCGCCCGCCCGCCCCCCCCCCCCCCCAGGACGACGCAGTGAGAGTAACGATGTTCCCCCGTTGCCGATGTTGATGTTGTTGCATGTGTGGCATCGTCTCCGTGTTAAGTGGAGCCTCGTGCAGGTAGACCACCAGACCCGCCCCCCCACCCCTACCACTCAGCCCCAGAGACGGCACACACACCGAGAGACCGCTCCCAGGGGGGGCTGTGGCCCTAGAGGCGTTTCTCTGCCACTTTGGTTCGCTATTACCCCCCCCCCCCCCCCCCGACCGGAACTCGCAAGAGGCGAAGCCCGTCGCTGGCTCCAGGAAAAAACATCGCTGGGTCTAGGTAAACACACAGACCCCAACCCCCCTCCCCTACGCGGCCCCACCGACGCGGCCAGCAGTCGCTCCAGGGCTGCCGTTAGCTGGTAATGCTGCTGCTGTGAGTGCTGAGCGGACACCAGAGGAAGGAGCTGCCCCCCCCCCCCCCCACCCCCTCCCCCACTGGCCTGGGGTAGGGAACTGGGCACAGGGGGAAGAGGAAGGAGCGTTTATTTATTTGATTTTTTTTTTTTTTGCTGTCTGCCCTGTGGATGATGGAATTGGGCATTGATTTGGAGCTGAAGCTGTCCGCTATGTCAACGAGTGAACGTTTGTTTGTAACTTTGACGGGTTTAAGTAAAAGTGGCGCCTTGAGTGTCTTTGGAAACCTGCAGAGAGTATGCGTCCTTGAGTGTCTGTGTGTCGTTTTGAAGGTCAGGTCATATCTGACACAAGGGGTCAAACAGTGAATGGAAAACAGAAATTTGAGCACGGAAATGCCCTATGTGGTCACTTCCTGTGCAATTGTAGAACTAGGGGCAAAGATGCTATGTTTGCTATGTATTACCTCTGTATTGGTGAAATGTCTTAGTTAGTACCAAACCAATGAGTAAAACACAGGTTTGAAGATCAATTGAAGGCATAGGTAGGCCTTTACATGGCTGACCAATTAGGCTACCTTATAATAATAATAATGCATCATATTGGTAGCCACATGTTGCTGAATTAATCTTCAACTTCGAGCGATAAGCAGTAATCATGTTATTCGGATATATCCAAATAGATGTGAATGCTGCCTCATGTGCATTTGGCCCAGACTGTGGCATTAAACTGGGCCCATTGCTCATCCCAACCTGCTACATCCCACCTGCTGCACCTTCATGGCTGGGTGCCCTTGCATTAGACAGCTTGTGGCATGTCTGCACAGGTCAGCACCTCTGCACCCCACACTGACACGCACAAACACACACACACATTACACTGTCGGGGCAATTTGGCGGGCAGTTCAGCACTGCCAAAAAAGGTAAATATTGCTCTCATTTTGGCCATTTTAGAAACTACTTCACACGCCATCGTTCTCATTAATTCTTTGGCGGAGAGAGAGATGCAAAGGCGCTCTAGTGTTGAGAAACCAAGAGAACTCGCCCGCTAATTTATTCAACGTGGCACGCGGTTCCACTGGCTTAACCGCTGGTGAACAGCGATACATTAAATTGCACCCTTCAGCCTCAAAGCCGGCCAGGACACAGCGATATCAGCGGCAGTTTCACATTACCTCCAGCCCACTACGCCAATTTGTCTATTTACCCATTACGGATTTAGAATTAATTTTCGCTCATCTGAGTGAGTACCTACGCTACTCCCAACAGTCGGCTGATCCATCCATTGCTCTAATGCCACTGAAGTAGTTTCTGAAACAAATCCATTACGTTGGACACAATAGAAGAACAGTGCGACCCGAATGCCTCATCGAGGCGCGGTGCAGCAGCGCCCTCTGGTGGCCACTTCACTGACCGCTGATGTTTGATTGGGAATAACAAAAAGAGTCTTGTCTATAGTTATAGATTATTAATATAAATTATGATTAATGATAATAAAATATGCGTGCATTTTTTTTGCAAAGAAAAATAAGAAAATGTCTCCCAGACGAAGGTATCAAGCTGAGTTCCTCCAAGAGGAGCAATAAGATTGGGGTAAACGTGATCTCCTGCAGACTCACCACAGATTGCCAATAACATCTTGCGTCGGGCCCCCAAGGTTACTGAAACTGATACTGTTATATCATTGAAATTTGGCATAATATAAGTATTACCTACAAACTTTATTTACATTGCAAAGAACTTTAGTGGTTACCGGTAACATTTTGACACCAAAAGCAATGTAGACCAATTTGACACTAAATGAAGACCAAGTCATTTTGCTTAGACAAAATTCGAAAAGCACATTCATCCGATGTATTTCTACATTGTGCGTCTCTCACTGAATCAAAAGTCGAATAAGACGACCTTCTTGTCGCGTTTGGATACAACTCTTTTGGTTACGGCTGTAGAAGTAGAGTCAATGATGTAGAATATCTATGTACGTCTGAGCAAACCCACAAAATGAACCATGATGTTGAGCGAGAGTTGAGTGATCCTTTGTTTCACCAATGCTTGCTCTGCCCAGCCACCTCCATATCCACGATTGGTGGGAGTCGCCCGCTAGCCCCGCCCTCCAGGTAGACTGACTTCACACTGGACGTGTCCGAGAGTCTCCTCTTGCTTCTGGTCAACTCTAGAATAGAACAGAGTAGAACACAATACAATATAAAATAATATAATAGAATACAATTCAAGTTAATCATAACCGTACTTTATATAAAATAATTGATAACAATCTATAGTTATAGATTATTAATATAAATTATGATTAATAATAATAGAAAGTATGCGTTCATTTTTTTGCAAAGAAAAATAAGAAAATCTCCCCCAGACGAAGGTATCAAGCTGAGTTCCTCCAAGAGGAGCAATAAGTATGATTGGGGTAAACGTGATCTCCTGCAGACTCACCACAGATTGCCAATAACATCTTGCGTCGGGCCCCAAAGGTGGTGACCCCAACCTCTTTCAGATCCTCATCAGACAGAGTCAGGAAGGTCTGGTAGTCAATCTGGTGGGAGAGCCAGCATCACTAACACGTTCTACCATCACATGCCAATAACACAGATGGAGAGAGTGGAACAATCCAGTGCAGCTTATTGACATCACTGCTGCCCGTTGGCATGAACCGAGTGAGTGGGTCGCATATGGACTAGATAGAGTGGAGGGACAGGCGAACAGGAGGGAGAGGAGGGAGAACGAGTAAGATGTGAGTGTATGTGTGTCCTTAAGCAAGTAGCAGTAGGTACTACGTAATGTCTTTGTATCTGTGTGTGTGTGTGTGTGTATGATGATGAGTATGTAGTATGAGTGTTTGTGTGCGTGTATGTGTCTTAGAGTTTTAGTGTTTGTTATCGTGTTTGCGTGTGTGAGTGTATTTCTGTTTGTCTGAGTATGTGTTTTTGACTCCATGTTTGTGACTTTGTGTGTGTGCGTGTATGCATGTGTTTGTGTGTGTGTGTGTGTGCGTATATGTGTGCATACGTGTGTGTGTGTGTGTGCGTATGTGTGTGTGTGTGTGTGTGTGTGTGTGTGTACCTCTTGCTGGTGGAGCACATCCACGTATTTCCCGAGGCCGAGCTGACAGAGAACCTCCGGCAGGTCGTCCTCCAGGGGGGAGGGGCTTCTCTGGCTGCATGTCGACGCCCTCCTAGAACAAGAGGCCCCGCCCTCAAAGAAACTGCCATTGCTGCACATGAAGCTGTCCGCTGTGGGTCAGAGGTCAACCAAATCAACCAATCAGAATTAAGAAATCAACGTAACAACTAATTAAAACGGTCACATTGAATCGTCAAAATTACATTTTTACTTGTCAGAATTTAATTCAGCCAAGTGAGCTAAGGCGATTGAAATCTAAAACACAGTTGGTCCACTATATCCAGATCAAATGAAAACACAGACATTATGTCATATTATGGAGGTCACTCACCGGCCTTGTCGTTTCCCCTCCCTCTGTTACAAGAGGAGGACACGAAAGGAGGTAAAGGATTGCCGGAGGAGGCGGAAGAGGAGAAGAAGGAGGAGAACTGGGCAGGAGGTGATGAGGGTGAGGAGGAGGAAGAGGAGGAGGTGGGGACTGACGAGACTGAAGACGCCGAGCCCCGCCTGTCCCTCCAGTTTTCCGAGTTACTGCCGTTACACGCTCTGTCCCTCAGGGCCTGGTGGGCCCAGGCCTGCAGCACACAGGGAGGGGACACAGGCATCAGAACCAGTCATCAGAACCAGTCATCAGAACCAGTCATCAGACCTATTCATCAGAACCAGTCATCAGAACAAGACATCAAACCCAGTCATCAAACCCAGTCATCAGAACCAGTCATCAGAACCAGTCATCAGAACCAGACATCAGACCCAGTCATCAGACCCAGTCATCAGACCCAGTCATCAGAACCAGTCATCAAACCCAGTCATCAGGCTAACATCTGAGGTGTACGGGTACACAAACACACATAATACACGCCGTGGTTCTCTGAACAAAGAAAAAACACAAATCAAATGCATCAACTGTTCAGGAGTACCCACAGTGAGAGAGAACTAACACAATCCATCGTTTTAGTAATAACAGTAAGCTCGCCCTCCCATCGCCTCATCTCAGATAACGTAACAGCTGTGAAGAAGGAAATGATTGGCTCTGTTTCCCGTCTAGCAGCAGCCCATCTAATTCTCCTCAGGTCGCGTCCTCCATCACTCCAACACATCGTGTGTTCCCCGAGCAGACGCTGGAGTTACCGAGGCTTGTGGGGGGACAGAGCCCGCAGCTGTGGTGATAATGCGCGCCCAGGTAAATACGACGGCGGGCTTCCTTTGTTTCACTCAGGGCACTGATGGTATCACCGCCGAGGTAACTGAGCGTGCAAATTGGCGAGCTCGGGGAAATATCACCATGGCCACACGGCGAGATAAATGCTTGTATTAGAGAAGGCATCAGTAGGAATAAACAAAACACTGTCTCTTGGCTAATGGGCGGACCGGGCATCGTATGGCAGTCCTAAAAATATTAAGTAATTCCAGAGGAATAGATATTGCTGTGTGGAAGTGCCAAGGCTGTGCAAACAAACTCCGTCGTGTTCAATCGTGAATCCCAGTTGACGGAATGAAACTCTGAGCTCATGGAAACCATTGATTGAGGAATCTTTAATGGGAGATGTATAATTGTAGATGCCTGAGATGCTAGTCTGGTCTAGAGATCCTTCCTCACGCACTCACACGCCAGCACACACCCCACAAACACACACGTACACACGCACACACACAGACAAACACAGAGACGCACAAACACACACACCACAGAGAAGCACACGTGTGGGCTCAGCTCGGTGAGCCCTCCCTCCTACCAGTGGTTGGCTGGCGCTGCCGTCGTTCAGGTAGGGCTTGTAGCAGCGGCGGCTGACGTTGCGGAGCTCCTTCACAGCCTCGGCTGGCATGGACTTGGAGAAGCCAAGGCCGCTCCAGTGGTCTGTGGGGGTCTGGACCTCCGTCACCATGGGCTTCCTCTGCATGGCTGTGAGGACACACACATGACATCCCACATGAGTACACACACACAGACACACACACACACACACAGTCAGACATGAAGGCACACACACGACATCACACATGAATACACACACACAGACACACACTCACACACACAGTCAGACATGAAGGCACACACACATGACATCACACATGAATACACACACACAGACACACACACAATCAGACATGAAGGCACACACACAATCACACATGAAGGCACACACATGACATCACACATGAATACACACAGACACACACACACACACAAACACACACACACAATCAGACATGAAGGCACACACACATGACATCACACATGAATACACACACACAGACACACACACTCACACACACACACACACACACAGTCAGACATGAAGGCACACACACAATCACACATGAAGGCACACACACACTCACACATGAAGGCACACACACAATCACACATGAATACAGACACAGACACACGCAAACAATCCCACACACAAACACAAAATCCCACACAGACATACACACACACACACACAGAAATTACAAAAGTTAATAACTGTTAGTATATATACACAAACTTTAGGGCTGTTGGTGTATGCTCCCTTTAGCAACACCGAAGTGATCACAAACAGAGGCCTACAGAGGGATCAGTTCACAGCCTGATGGAGTTAAAATGTGATGCTGAGTGACTCTTCAGGACTGTCTGAAGTGATCTTTATCGAATGTTTTGAAGGGGCAGGGGACTTCAAAGCGGTTGGAGACTCTTTGTCGGTAGTGTCACAGATAATTTGCATAAAAGCGACCCGTTGCCACAGAACGTGACATCAATAAAGTTTGCTGAAGCGGCTTCAAACGAGAGCGGAACGAACCTGGGCCTGTCTATGGCACTCACACACACACTGCAGCTCCTAGAGTACGTGAGGAGACGCCTTCAGCAAGCCTCTTAAAGAGACGTCTGTCTCCAGAAGAAGGGGAGGCTTGTGATGAATCGATGGCCATCACACCCACAGAAGCCCAGAGAGACTAACAGGTTCTCCCTCTGCTGCGGCAGCAGAGGGAGAACCTGTTAGATGTAGGTCCTGGCAGCAGCAGCAGCATCGGACGGGCCTCAAGCAAGTGACTCCATCTCGAGTGCTGTTTAATGAAGAGGGATGGCTCCCTAAACACCAGCGCCCGGCGCCCTCGATAGAGACCAGTCTGCGGGGATTAAGGAGTATTAAGAGCGGCTGGCACTTTGACAAATCACCTCAGGAACCTCTCCAGTCTTCGGGGTGGGGTGAGAATAAGAAAAAGGAGCGTGCAAGTGCACTCCACAGAAAGTGAGACGCAATCAAAGTGTGGGACGTGCTGGGTGTATTTTGTGTGCGTGTGTGTGTGTGCGTGTGTGTGTGTGTGTGTGTGTGTGTGTGTGTGTGTGTGTGTGTGTGTGTGTGTGTGTGTGTGTGTGTGTGTGTGTGTGTCTGTGTGTGTGGGTGTGTGTGTGCATGCGTGTGTCCCTTTTCATATTCTGGCATAGGGGTGTCATAGGGGTGCCGGGCAGATGGCTCATTCACACCGCTAATTCCTAATTCCATGAAGGAATGATGAGGGAACAGAGCGTCATTTGGCGCAACGATAGCGCTCTGGTGGACGGATGACGCTGCGTTCTTGGTTCTGTGCATGCCTAAAGTTTGTATTAGTTGTGTGCATGTGTGTGTGCGGGATTGCATGTGTTTGCCGTACCTGTCTACCTCTGTTTGTATGTCCGTGTGTGTGTGTGTTTGTGGGAAGCTGCATGAATGTGTGTGTGCGCTGCGTGTCTGAGTTTGTGTGTGTCTGTGTGGGTGCATTGTGTGTGCATTCATGCTGGTGTGCGTGCATGCGTGTGCCTGCATTGTGTGTGTGTGTGTGTGTGTATTGACCCAACCAGTGTTAGTTTGGCGGCTGTGCCAGTGCTGCTCAATTATAACTTTGGCGTGGTGCAGCATTCAAACAGATCCACTCCGCTCTCTTCCTTGGCACCGCGTGGCTCCAAACCTGGGTGCCGTTATTACGTTCTCTGGCTCGCTTTGCCTACCTCTCCCCTCTCCGATTCAACGCCAAGGCAGTAAACCCTCGAAAGGGCCTTTGTCATTGCGCAAAGCGAGGCCCATCACTCAAATATGTGATGAGAGGCTGGCATGTCGGGTCTTCCACCACCCCGGTGTGTGGCTGGAAGGATCTCTTGGTGGCTTGTTCTCAACCCCCAACAGGCCTGCTGGGCCGCTGTTGTATCATGTTTCTATATTGGTCTCACGTCACGTGATGCATCAAGGGCAGACACAGGAGTGCAGAATGAACCTGAAGCTAACATTGAAGGTTATGAGAGTTTCGTGAGCTCTCCTTGAGAAGCACTTGCCTCGGGTGGCGAGCTGCTTCTTCTGCTCGTAGTCGTAATCCTGCAGCAGGGAAATGGGAGAGGTATTGTTAGAAACGGGGTCTTCGTTCTCTGTGAGCGCAGAAGGAACAATGGGGAATGTATTAACCGATGTAAGTCGCTTTGGATTAAAGCGTCTGCTAAATGCCCTAATTGTAATTGTAATTCATTAGGCAATGTAAACAGCAAGGAGAATGTAGAGGATGGATACTCATTTTCCACATTCTGAACGTTGTTTATGCATGGCTGAAGGTTAAGCCCAAAGACAGGACAATAAATTATAAAGATGATCTGATGTTATTTATAAGTTTGGAGCAAGGGTTCATTATAATTTTTACAACTAAACATATGAAACATAAGAGGATATTATCTGTCCATCCTCTCTCTCTCTCTCCATTCTGACACAATCAGTCCTTCATTTATTACGGTTTAATAAACAAATTCAAGTTTCAAGATTTAGATTTATAGATTCAGCAGAAAAGATGGAGAATGATCCAAACTCTATCACAAACGATTATTCTCTAACAGTGTGAGGAATGGGGTGGTCAAGTGAAACAAGGAGACCGAGAGCAAATTTGTTTTCTCCAGGTTAGTCACCTCGTCCCCGAGTGATGACTCATCGTCCCTGAGTGATGACTCATCGAGAACATCGTGAACCAGAATCACCTCTCTCCTCAGGCTGTTCCTCCTGTCTCTCCTTGCACCTCCCTCCAATTCCCCGCTCAGCAGCCTGGACACACACACACACACATACACACACACACACATACACACACACACACACACACAAACACATGCGCACTCACGCACGCACAAAAACGCACACACACACACACAAACACACACACACACACACACACACGCACACACATGCACATACACACACACACAAACACATGCACGCACACACATTGACACACACACACACACACACACATGCATACGCATACACGCACACACAAACACACAAGCACACATCCACACACACAGGCATACACATACAAACATACACACACACACACACACAAGCACACATGCACACACACAGGCACACACATACAAACATACACACACACACACACACACACACACACACACAGTGACACACACAGTGACACACACACACAGTGACACACACACACACACACCACAGAGAAACACACGTGTGGACTCAGGTCAGTGAGTGCAGGCCGTCTGTAGGAGCGGGTGTGACAGTAACGAGCTGTGTTCCTGTTCCTCCCAGCGTGCTGATTCATTACAGAGAGGACATTGGATGACGAGGGCGCTCCAGATACCCAACGTCAGCCCCCGGGCGGGCTCTGTCAGGACGTGCTCTTCACGAGCCACAGGACTCCAGATGCAAGTTACGATTTAGATTCCAAGCTGGGAATAGCTCGCCAATAAAATAAAAAAGACAACACGTTTCTCTGAATGATTCATTGTGTGTTCAGTCTGTGTTTGTGTGTGTGTGTGTGTGTGTGTGTGTGTGTATGTGTGTGTGAGTGCGTGTGCTTGTGCGTGTACATGTGCGTATGTGTGTGTGTGCGTATGTATTTGTGTGTGTATGTGCATGTGTCTGTGTGTGTGTGTGCGTGTGTGTCTGCGTGTATGCGTATGTATTTGTGTGTGTGTGTGTGCGTGTGTGCGTCTGTGTGTGAGTGTGTGTGTATGTGCATGTTTTTCTGTGTGTGTGGGTGTGCGTGTGTGTGTGTGTGTGTGTGTGCATCAGTGCGTGTGTGTGTGTGTGTGTGTGCTGACCTGTGTGTGAAGGCCTGCCCCGTGGAGTGCCTTCTCCCCAGGCTGAACACCCTGCAGTGCTCGGGACCCTGCAGGCTGCCCCTGCGTCCACTCAGCATCCGGGGGGCGTGGCCACCGTTAGTCACCCCCTCTCCCGCCTCCGCTGAGGTCATCAGCATGGGCCCGCCCCTCTCCTGCTCTGATTGGCCGGAGTGGTCCTCGTTCTCCAGGATCTGAAGGAGGGCCGTGTGATTCAAACAGATTTAGAGGTTTTTATTTGTCACATACTCATAAAGAATGTGCACTGAAATGTACTTAATGTGCTTAAAATATAAATAAAATAGAACAGAATAATAAAATAAAATACAATATAAGTTTATATTTATATGTGTGTATAAATAGAATGTGTGTGTTTATATGTGTGTACGTCATGTGACCTTGTGTTGTTGCACGTTAGTGCTAGCACTAGTTAATTTCTATGGAGATGGTGCATGAAAGCAGCCACACTAAACCTTCTCCAGAGGACGGCAGTCGGACCCAGTCCAGCTCAGACCAGACCGGCCTTCCTCGGTGGGTGTGGTCAAGCCCGGGGGCAGTGATGGGCGGGGCTTGTTGTTGTGACACTGAGAACCCATCGCCACCTGGGTGGACAAAGG
Source organism: Pollachius pollachius (assembly GCF_949987615.1). Taxonomy (NCBI): domain Eukaryota; kingdom Metazoa; phylum Chordata; class Actinopteri; order Gadiformes; family Gadidae; genus Pollachius; species Pollachius pollachius. The sequence goes on from NC_136943.1 coordinate 5,813,399, forward strand.
GCCTGACGGACCAACAGGAAAGGGTATTTTTTTCTACTAACAAGACTACATCGAAGACTAATGGCAAAATTGCATTTCCTGTTTCCCTCATTTTATGATTTTCGCAAATAGGGAAAGATCTAACTTTCCTTCGCCAGCGATGGGGCCATCCCTTTGGTTTCATTTTCAGGCTACTCTTCAAGACCCATATGGGAAGCAGACACAACCAATGGGAACCACAGGTGGGCTGAGGACACTCACCTTGCTCGGCTAGGCGCAGCTGCTGCAGCAACATGCTCAGCCAATAGTGAGTCAGCCCGTTGGCGGGGTCAGGGGTCGGCTGGGTAACCTTGGCGATCTCACAGGAGTCCAGCCCCAGGAGCAGACGCCGGGCCTCGTACAGGCTGGACATGTTCCGCTCCAGACCCTTCACCACCACCGACTGACCTCAGGAGAGACACCCACACTCAGGTCACCCACAGACGCACCTCGTATCCAGCAGTCCTACTATGTTACAGAACCTCTGACCCAGCAGTCCTACTGTGTTACAGCAGAACCTCTGGTCCAGCAGTCGTGCTATGTTATAGTATAATCTTTTATTTTCTAAGCCTAGTTTCCTGAAACTTTTTCTCATCGGTAGATATTCTTCCGAAAGCAAAATCAATTTGTGTGAGTGGATGAAGCTTTCAGGAAAGGATTTTAACAAGTCGATTTTACAGTGGCCAGTTTGTACGGTGTGGATTTGACTAATTTACACTTCCTTCACGGTTCTGTACTGCTCGCAAAATATGTGTGTGCCAATTACGCTACGTTACAGATTCCGCCTCCAGCAACATGATTGGTTGAAACAAATACTAAGAACCCTGTTCAGACAGAGTTGAGCTTGTCTCCCCTCAGACTTCAGATAGGAATCTAAAGTCTTATTTGCGAGACTTCAGCCAAACCGATCAATAGCAGTCTGGGGACACAGCAGGCTTCTCAAAAGCTGGCAAAGTAAATATTGCAGTTGGCAGTTCCTTGTGTCTACGGTGAGGTACGTGGAGTCCTTGCCCAATGATGCTTTCTATAGGGTTAAAGGGGTTATAACCCTTTTCTCTCGGAGAAGTGAGTACTTGCTGACAACAATCCACCTCCCTGAATAGAAACCACTACTGTGTACGATGAGATGTGTGTGTTTTGTGTTGATTTGTGTGGGGTCTGTTGTTTGATGGAATCAATAAGGTTTGACCTTTCTGCCTCATTGTGTGAATTTTTTACTCACCATATTCATTATTTAGTCAATTGGTCCACAACTATTTTTTTCTTCTTGGCTTTGACCGGTTTGAACAGTTTTTCCCAGTTATTACTGCGGATAGGGTGTGTTCGACAGTAAAAGTGGACCCAGCCACCCCCGATGTAAGGGAAGTGCATACAGGACGGCCTGGCTCATGTGAATACACGGTAAAAAAAAAAAACCATGACACATGTAGAGGGCTCTGCAGGTGTGTGTGTGTGTGTGTGGGGGGGGGGGGTTACCTTGCTGGTCTGTTTGACCTTGGGTTTGATGCTGATGAAGACCTCCAGGTCCTGCATCATCTGGTTCAGTCTTCGGGGGTCCGTCTCCCCCTCCTCACGCATGTCAAACATCAGGCACACGGGGAGGCAGTCCTGCATGTGCACACACATGATGGACCCAAGCGCACGCACACACACACAAACTTATATTCGTCAGTATGTAATTATTAAGCCTTTTCTTCAATCCTATCACAGGATTGATTTGAGTTGGAGTTGGTTTCACTTTAAGACAAAAATCCACAACACAAGAGCTCCTTTCTGCCCCTTAACAGAACCAGGGTTCCCCTTGTCCCTCCCCAACCCTGTGGAACCCGCCCTACCATGAGCTGCTGCCGGGCCAGGCACACTCCCTCTGGGCTGCCCTGGACCAGCAGCGAGGGGGGGCTCTGGGGGGCGCTGGGGTCCGGCAGGATGATCTGGGTCTGGGTCTGGTGCATGACGGCCAGGAAGTGCGCTCCGTTCTGGCCCAGCATGAAGAGGTGCTGCTGGGAGGTGACGTCCAGCTGGCTGGAGACGATCAGCCCCGCCCCCTGACCACCGACCTCCGGTCCCAGCAGCACCTCCATCAGGACGCACACCGCCTTCTGTGGGAGGAACGACAGGTGAGCTGTGTCTCTCTGTATGGCAGTCTGCCTGTCTGTCTGCCTGTCCTTCTGCCTGTCTGTCTGTATGTCTGTGTATGTTTGTCTGTGTGTGTGTGTGTGTGTGTGTGTGTGTGTGTGTGTGTGTGTGTGTGTGTGTGTGTGAGTGTCTGTGTGTGTGTGTGTGTGTGTGTATGTGTGTGTGTGTGTGTGTGTGTTTCTTCCAGTCAGTCAGTCTGCCTGTGTGCCTGCCTGTGTGTGTGTATGTTTGCGTGTGTGTGGGCCTGTGTGTGTGCATGCGTGCGTGTTTGTGGGTGTCTCTTCCTGTCTGTAAGTTTGCCTGATTGTCTATCTGTCTGTCAGTTCATCCATCCATTGAGTAAATTGCAACAATCATGCAGATTCCTTTCAGAGGAACCTTGTTCATGCTTGCATAAATGACCGTAACAAGTCATTCAGCAGACGCTTTAACCCAAAGCGACTCGCAGGTAATTGTGAGAGATGTCGTTAAGGTCAAAGGAAGTCCTCTATAACCCAGGACCATTCTAACCACTAACCACTAACCTCTGCACTGTCCTCCCCCTGAAACAAACCCACGGATCAGGTGCAGAAGCAGAAGGTCCAATCCCACTAATCCCCGCCCCTAGCTGTGTAACCTGGCCTGAAGCCGTCCCCGACACCGTGTCCGACGTCTCCTATCTGTTCGCCCGACTGGGAGACCTAGCGTGTTCCCCTCCCCACAGAGACGGCTCGGCCCCCCGTGTCCCCGTCCCTCCACCCACCTGGACGTCCGCCGCGTTGCCCTGCAGCCCGCGCACGCTGCAGCGGCTGGCGTACAGTGGCTGGGCCGGGGGGCTCTGGTGGGCTGGCGGGGCCTGGGGGGGAATGGCCCTGAAGCTCACCCCCACCCCCAGGGCCTGGGACACCTGCTGGATGACGGGGGAGCCCGCGTCCAGCTGGGGCTGGGGCACCGGGCTGGCCGGGAGGTCGAAGGTCAGGACCAGAGGCTGCAGGTCCTGGGAGGTACAGGTTTGCGTTAGGAGTTGTGTCCGGGACTCTGTTGTGTATGAGGCATGTGTCACTCTTAGGGTTGAGTCGCGCTACGTAACCTGATGTGTCAACCACAGTCGTCTTACAGGCCTCTGTCTCGTTCTTTTGGTTTGTGTCAAGACCCACTCCGCGCTCTGTGTGTGAAGGTTACTGCTCACACTCTGTTATCGGTCGCTGTCTGCTGAGCAGTGGGTTCGCTCATAGCTGCCTCGGTTAATGGCCTTATCTGGGGGCCTTTAGGCACAGGGCCAGCTCCTTTGCGATCTAGTCCTGTGTGTGCAGATGTGTACGCTTATGATTTATTCCTCGTCTTCTCATGACTCCAGACGCTTTGTGCGATGCATGTGTAGCACAGATAGCTTCCAGCTACCGGTTCCTCTCTGGGGGAAGGGTTCGCTCCCTGAATATAAGCGGAGTGCCCATTGTCGACCGTCAGGAAGTTAATGAGCTGTCTGTATCGTCGGTCTCTGCCTATACAGATCTGAATGAACCTTGAATCCTCCTGAGTGAGCCCTGACTGGTGTCACAATGGATGCCTAGGCCTGCTGCACTTACAGAAACCGTCCTGGACCAGAGAGCATTGATAATCGATATTGCTCTTTTAGTTTTTCATTGTTGCGTGTTGAATTGAAATTTAATTGACAGAGAGCAAGAGAGAGAGAGTGAGAGAGGGGATAGAAGAAGAGAGAGAGGAGAGAGAGAGAGAGAGTGAGCGAGAGAGAGAGAGAGAGAGAGAAGGAATAGCTTTAATATCTTTGTCAACGAATTCTGGGCTCTCTGCTGAATGACTGAATCCCTTTATCACTTCCGATGCAAACGTTGAGCACTCACTCTGATGCTTCTCCATGCCGCCTCCACCCCCTCAACAGGCCCTGCGATGGACACCTGCACAGACACCAGGGAGGGACTTATTACCATCATCAGTACCCCTGCCTCATCACGGGATGATTGCTCCATGAGTTAAAGGGGACATATTATAACACCAGGTGTGAGTGTGATTAGCTGTTACAAGGCGTTTTGAAAATTCGCCACTTCTGTCACAAATGGCTGTGTGTCCGCCTAGATGTGTGGTGGATAGACCAGTCTACACGCCTACCCAGTGGACGGTAGCGAATGTCGCTCATCTATCTGTCATACATTAAGGTGGACACGCCCACTTGCGATGTCAGAAGAGGCTGATTTTCAAAACGGCTCGCAACACTCACGCCTGGTGGTATAATATGTCACCTTTAAATGCATTCGTGATTTAGCGGCCATCATTACACACGTAGTCCCATTGCATGCCTTCTGGTCCCCCAGCGGACGATGTCTTACCTGGTTGCTCTTCTCCCCCGTGGCGCTGTGGCGGTTGGAGTCCGGGAAGTGGATGTGACAGGAAGTGACCCCCATGACCTTCTTGATGTTCCCGCCCCCTTTACCGATCACATGGGAGTGCTCAGTGTGGGCTACGTCCATCTTCAGGGTCACCTTGTTCACCTGGTGGGGGGGCAGAAAATCACACTCTCGAATCAACATCTCAAATCAGCATCTCAAATCAACATCTCATGTAACCATCTCAAATAACCATCTCAGATCAGCATCCCAAATCACCATCTCAAATAATCTCCTCAAGTTGCCATCTCAAATTACCATCTCCAGTAACATGTATTTATCTGAGCTAGTATACAAGTTGAGCGGGACGAGATGCAGATGCAAGAGGCTCTGTTGCACCAGCCTTATCTTAGCTGTATCTTAGCGTCAGCCTCCAGTCTACCGTTGATGACACCGACTACAACATACGGCCACTGACTACAACATACAACCCTCACCTTGGTCTCCAGAACTTCCAAGATTTTCCTTTTGGCTTCCAGAACATTGGCTCTCTTTCCCTCCACCTTCACATGGGGGTCTTGGTTGAGGTGAGAGAGTACAGTTAAACAGCGGACCACCAGAGTCCATTCAACGTCATGTATTTGAGAGCATCGCTTCGCATCCAGTCACCTTTCTTGGACTTGGCACCGATTTTCAACTTGGACGGCCATTTCACCTGGGTGTCTGTTTCCCTCATCACCTGTCCCATCGCGAGACATAGAGAGAGAGAGAGAGAGTGGGAGAGAGAGAGAGAGAGAGGGAGAGAGAGAGAGAGACAGAGAGAGAGAGACACACACAAAGACCGTCAAGAGTCTGTTTATAAAAGAGGTGACGGCTGAAGAGTGGGGGGGGGAATGACACCCTTATTAACAATGGAGGCTATAGTTTCTTGTGATTCACCAGTGGTGAATCGATTTTCAACTTGTGGTGAATCACAAGAAAAACCTCCCCACAGTCACACACATACACACACACAAACGCACAAAAACATACCGTGCGGGACAAACACAGGAAACAACAGGCCAAACAAAGCCTCATTCTTCGATACTTAGGCTCATTAGCATTTAAAAAACACCACAGTCAACACCTCCGTCACATCAAGGACGTACGCATTGGTGCAATTATCGTTTTTGTATGCAAGGTATTTTCTTGGCTGGTGGAGTGTTCCTGGAATATGATAAAGGTTTGTGTGTTGTTAGCTTATCTTCTTGCTCAAAAATCTTGGTCAAATCTCAGGGCCTCAGCTTGTTTCCCCATGCTTTCCCCCTGCTTACCCTCTCAAAGAACTCCTCTCCTGACAGGGCGTCTCCTCGCCTCGGACCTGGAACACACCACAGCTCCACGTCATGTACCCTTCAGAGATACGTGTTGCAATGCGTTTATGGTGACACAGTCTTCATCAAAGGAGGTGTACCTCGGGATAACTTCTTTCTACAATTTTATGAATATTTGATCAGAGCAGTCGTGGCATCATAAAGATGGTAAAGATTTAAGAAAAAGCGGCTTGGTCGTGGTCAGAATCCACGTCACATTCACTTGAGCGAGGTTGCACAGCCAAGCAGGGAACGCTCTAGAAAAGAGCTTTCAGCCAATAGTAGCAGACTTCTTGTATTTTACGTAGAATAGTAAGACATTTTTAGGCTTTAGCCTAAAATAAAGAATTTTCCCTGCCACAGAACCGTTTTCAAAGGAAAAATGGATTTATGGGTTTGTACTCTTAAAGTCAACACACAAACAAAACCAAAAAGGTGATAAAACAGAAAGGAAATTAATGTTTAAGGGCAGCGTTTGTCAGTGCTACCATCCCTGTGATTGTTTGTGGAGTGTTAACGTGTAGACAAGCACACACACACACACACACAGGGTCAACACGGAGCCAGTGTCCGGACGGCAGCAAGAACACACATACACACACACACACACACACACACAGGGTCAACACGGAGCCAGTGTCGGGACGGCAGTGAGAACACACATACACACACACAGGGTCAACACAGAGCCAGTGTCGGGACAGCAGCGAGAACGCAGCAACAAACAGGAGCTGCCAGCGTTAACACGTTTTAAAAGGCCATCGTTCCCGAATGACATTTACAGGCCCAAACACACACACACACACACACACATACACACAGACATAAACACTCGGAACACTCGGAATAACAAACACACACACACTCACACATACACTCACACATACACACACACATACACACACACACACACACACACACGCACACACACATAGTCACTCAGAATAACACACACACTAAGACACACTAACACACACACAGACACGCACACACACACACACACATACACATACACACACAAACAAACACACACACACACACACACACACACAAACTCACTCACTCACTCACTCACACACACACACACACACACACACACACACACACACCGCCCCTCCTCATTGCTAGGGGTTACGGCAGACAGGGACGAAGAATGAGATGGGAACAGAGTGAGGGGGGGCTGAGGGGAGGGGGGGTGGGAAGGGGTGGGAAGGGGGGGGGGGGGGGGTTCAAGAGCTGACCTAGAGACGGCTAATAGCACCACCGGTATTTTACTGACGTAGAAAAAAGAGGAAAAGTTAAATAACCAAGAGACCCCTGCTTAGGAATGTGGGTCTTTTTATAATGTCCTTGTGTGCACAAAACACACACATAAGCGCACACACTCGCAGACACACACAAAGAACACACACACATGCGTCCGCACACATACGCAAACAGAAACACGCACACATGCACACACACAGAAACACAACGATGCACGCCCAAACCCACAGTAACAAAAAGCAACAACACGCGCACACATGCACGCACGCACACAGAAACAAACACAGTCATAAATAGAACAATACACAGACACACAAAATATAACAAATTACACACACTAATATAACAATATGCACAGACAAACACACACAGCGTTTGCATCTGGGGCCTCATGCGGACTACACTGGGTCCCCCAAACCAACTGGCCCTCCTTCCAGCGGCCAGCTGCTGGCCCTCAGGCAATGTTTTCCCTGAGACCTGGGGGGTCCTGATCTGTGTCCGTCCCGCCACACAGCCGTACGGCCTGGGTTCCCCCGCCGCCACGCTGACAGCCTTCATTACAGGATCCTGTAGCCCAAGTGGTGGCCATCAAACATCTGCAGGCACATATTGACACACGTCTGCATACACAGACGCATAGACGCACACTCAGTCACACGCACACTCACACACACACTCACACTCACATATGCACACACACACACACACATTCTCACCCATACACACACACACACACATATGCACACCCACACACACACACACACACACGCACACACACACACACACACACACACACACATGCACACCCTCTCACATGCACACGCACTTCTGCACGCACTCACATCTGCACATCTGCCGAGACAGATGCATCAAGGGAAAAGTGACATCCTCGACAGGGGGAGCGTTGTGGAGGAGCTGATCGCTGGCGAACGAGGAACAGGGCAGATCGGTCGAGTCGATAATCGTGAATAAAAGCGATCAACCGTGAGCTGGGGTCAGAGACTCTCTCTCCAGCCCCCCCCCCCCCCCCAATGGACAGCCGAGGGTGGGGGTCTCAGCAACACACTCACCATACAACATGCACTCCAGCTTCTTCCGGTCGATCCGGAACCTCTCCTCCGTCTGGTCCGGGTCTGAAGCGCGCCCCTGCAGGCCCTGGTCCTCCGGGGTCGGCCGCGTGGCCCTCTTCCTGCCGTCCTCCTCCTCCTCATCCTCATCCTCTTCATCCTCTCTCTCTGGTAGGGTGGAGGTCTGGTTCTGGTTCTGGTTCTTCTTCTGGTCCTGGTTCTGGTCCTGTTCCTGGTCCAGTTTCCGGTCCTGGTCTTGGTCCTGGTCTTTGACCTGGTCCTTGTTGTAGTCGTGGTTCTGGTTTTGGTCTTGGTTCTGGTCCTGGTCTTGGTCCTGGTCTTTATCCTTGTTCTGGACCTGGTCCTGGTCTCGTTCCAGATCCTGGTCCCTGTCCTGGTTCTGGTAGTGGGTTTGGTTCTTCTCCTGGTCCATTTTCTGGTCCTGGTTCTGTCTCTGGTCCTCTTCCTGGTTCTCTTGAACTTGGTCCTGTTCCTGAAACTGGTTCTGCTCTTGAACTTGGTCCTGTTCCTGCTCCTGTTTCTGGTTCTGCTCCTGGTCCTGTTCCTGACCCTGGTCCTGGTCCTGGTCCTGGTCCTGGTCCTGACCCTGATACTGGTTCTGGTCCTGGTCCTGGTCCTGGTTCTGGTTCTGCTCCTGGTCCTGGTCCTGGTCCTGATCCTGGTCCTGTTCCTGACCCTGATATTGGTTCTGGTCCTGGTCCTGGTCCTGGTCCTGGTCCTGGTCCTGACCCTGATACTGGTTCTGGTCCTGGTTCTGGTCCTGGTTCTGGTCCTGGCCCTGCTCCTGGTTCAGGTCTGGGCTGTGGGTGCTGGGCTCAGGGTGTGGTTCTGAGCCGGGTCCTAAGCTAGGGTCTGAGTCAGGCTCCTGTGGCTCTACCCTGGCCGCGGCTGGAGGACTGCCCTCCGTGGTGCTGGTGGCCATAGCAGGACGTGAAGCCCCCGTCAGTGGGAGGGTGTTTTGGTGTGAGAGGCGCTGTTCAGAGTGGGGGACAGAGGGGTGGAAACAGCCACTATAGCCCCGGTGAACAGCCCCGCCCCCGAGGTCAGATGTAGCCCTTTACTCTATACTCTCACTTTCTGCACTTGCGCTCTCTATCTCTGTTTCTGTCTCTCTCTCTCTTTCTCTCTCTCTCTCCCTGTCTCTCTCTCTGTCTCTCCCTCTTTGTCACTCTCTCTTTGTCCCTTCTCTCAACCTCAGTCTCTCTTTCTATCTGTCTCTCTCTCTGTCTCTGTCTCTCTATCTCTCTCTCTCTCTGTCTTTCTCTCTATGTCTCTGTCTCTTTCTGTGTGTTACACTCTCGCTCTCTCTCACTCTTTCTCTCTCTCTCTCCGCCTCTGTCTCTCTCTCAGTCTCACCCTCTGTCTCTATCTCTCTGTCTGTCCCTCTCTCCCTCTGTCCCTCCCTCTCAGCTTATTTCGCTCTCTGTCTCACCCTCTCTCTCCATCTTTCACCACTCTCTACTTTCTCTCTTTCTCTCTAGATTCGGTTAAATTAAGAAAAACATTAGCGTGAGAAAATAGGCTTTTACTGTAACTTTTACCGTGACATTCACACTGACTTGCGAAAGTATTCATGTTTTACTCAAATCAATGCCCAGGGAACTACTGTATTGATCCGTTGTGTTGATGTTCACATTGATCGACTATACTGATGTCCAGGTTGAAATACTGCATTGATCCCCTGTATTGATGAACACATCGTCCAACCCTGAAGACGGTACCCAGCCTCTAAAGATAACTCTGACTAACGCTGACTCAAATGAATGTGTCTCTTCTCTAATCAAATAATCAGGTTCCCCCCCCCCCCCCCCGTTCAACTTGTGGAGGAAGACACAAAGATTGAGCGCACACATGAAGAAACACATGCACACACACCACACAACCCTAAGGAGGTAACCCTCATTTGTCTGTATGTGTGTGTGTGCGTGTGCATGTATATGTGTCTGTCTGTGTGCGTGTGTATGTTTGCGTGTGTGTGTCTGTGTGCGTGTGTATGTTTGAGCGTGTGTGTCTGTGTGCTGTGTATGTTTGCGTGCCTGTTTTGTTGTGTAAGTGTGCATGTGTGTGCATGTGTATTTCTATGTTCATTTCTATGTGTGTGTGCGTATAGTGTGCATGTATGTGTGTGTGAGTGTGTCTGAGACGGGGGTATCTTGGGATAAAGAACCTGGTCCAACAACAAGCCCGGTGCTCTGTTTGCCGTCATCACCCCGGCAACAAGTTTGTTCACAAACACGCCGGTGACGAGAGTCATAAACTTCAGAGGACAGCGCAGGGAGGAGTGATGGATAGATGAGGAATAAAAGATCTCCGTTTGTCCCTGAAACCCCCCCCCCCCCCCAACACACCCTTCTCTCCCCTAACTCCACACTTTCCCAGAACTTCCGTGAGAAATCCAATTGTAAAATAAAATGGCTAAAGTCATATAATTTGAATTTATTTTTTGTATCCTCTCTAGGTCAGTGGTTCCCTACATCTGACTTAGTAAGGGGAGCCAGTGGCCCCTTTATACACAATGATCACTGCAAATGCCATTAATGCTACCTACCAGTGGGTTTATTTAGCCAACTCAAGATAACACAAAACATCCATTGTTTTGTGTTATCTTGTGTTAAATAAATTTGATGGAATGTACAGAACAATACTATTTTCTAAATATCAACAAAACATTAACTGAAAGATATATATTATTTATTTTCGATTATCTTTTTCATTTTTCCTATCATTGTACATTTTTCTATTTCGGAAAGCAAATCCCACGAACTACCTGCAGTACCCCTGTCTACCACAGGGTGAAAGACCCTTTTCAATGGCCTGAGGAGGATGGCCTGTTAATGGTGCTGTGTTGCCATGGAAACAGACCATCAATAAAAGTGGGTGGGAGCAGTTCCAGTAAGGAGCTGCCCCCCCACCACCCTCACGTATTGAATTGCACACCCTGTGGGTCAAATAGTGACACTGAAGTATAGGCCCCCGAACTAAACTTCCGCGTCACTATTTGACCCATAGTGTATGCAATTGAATAGTCACACACACACACTCACACACACACACACACGCACACACACACACACACACACACACACACACACACACACATACACACGCACACACACACGCTGACACAAATACATGGACCTTGGTTTGCTAAAGGGAAGCAGGCAAGCCAAATGTTCCAACCTATGTGCTAAACATCTTCTCATCACTCATCGAAATGAGACACCGCCATAGACAGACACACAGACAGAGCAGCTAAATGTTCTCTCCAAATGTTGTGAAAGAGGGCACCGTATTTCTCCAGCACATCTACCATGATATTTTTGAAGGAAACCCAAACTACTTCATCTACGGTTAAATCAATGTAAACGGCTTACGTTGGATATGGTACATTACCCCCGCAAACCGCTGGGGGGCGACGCCGCTCCATGCTTGTCGTTTCGTTGCGTCATCTTCTCCGGTAGTAGTGCCGCTTCCGGTATGGTGTGTTTCCAAAATAACTCGTGATTCGGGCAGCACAGGTCAACGAGAGGAGCGATTCAAACCATCTCCCCAACGGATTAGGACGGCACCCTAAGAGCTGTTCTAAAGATGGAGCGTCTTTAGACCTCCTCTTGGATCATCATGTGGAGGCTGCAAGGCTTCTTTGGTAGAGGTGAGTAGTGGCAACCATTCCTCCCCCCGCCACTCACTTTACTAGGACTGGTTATGGAACTCTGCTGTATTGTTTTATTTTCTTAAACATATTTCGTGTTTTTTTTATAATGCATTTCTAAAGCAAAACCGTTTAATGACTATATCGTGCCTTGACCTCACGGCACAGTAAGTTAGAACCAATATATGTAGGACCTTGGGCACGTGTTTATGAATATGACACCTTTCTTATGTTATATCATATACCATAATATGGTAACATACAATATTACCATATTGTATGACATATTATAAAGCATATACCGTATATGCTTTATAATGTTATACAATATGGTAATATTGTATGTTACCATATTGGTTACCAATATTGTTATGTACTCGAACTATCTAAAAACTGCAAACTCGAGCGATCTGACATATGTTGCATTCTGTCACCACGCCACCCACACACCCATGCATCCACACACATACCCAAACACACACATACACACACACACACACACACACACACACACACACACACACACACACACAGTACTCCACAGATGCCATGGCAACGCCCCCTTACGGCTGTCCCAAAACCACTGTGTGGAGGACGAGGTCCTCAATGGCTCCAATCTCCTCTCCAACTCTCTGAACACAACTGACAGCAGGTAGGCTGCCCCCCCTCCACCTCATATGCACCCCCACACACACACGCGCACACACACACACACACACACACACACACACACACACACACACACACACACACACACACACACACTGTACAGTAAGATTGAGAATAGAAAGTAGTGCTTGCTTACTGTGTGTTTTTTTGCCCAAGGAAGGCAAGGGTTCATTAGAAGTGCATGGCCTTCTATTTTGGTTGACAAATGGCATCCACATAGCGGAAGTCACTCTCATCTATGATCTCCTCACCCCTCGTGAGGAAGAAGCAAACCCTCTCTTCCTCATCCTCACAGTGCCTTTCAGCTGTCTCAGCCCTCTCTCTCTCTCTGTCCCTCTCCCTCTGTCTGTCTGTCTGCCTGCCTGTCTGTCTGTCTGTCTGCCTCTCGCTCAGTACATGCTAGTAGACATACTAGCTACTCTGTCGGTTGAGACCCCCGCCAGCTGTGATGCGTTTGTGATTACTGGTCATCCATTTAAATCAATACCGTCACATGTTATTGTATTTTACTCTTTGCTGAACACACCCATCATGTTTCAATGTTGCATTGAAATAAGGTTTTACAAAATATAGTGTTTTGTTTTCGTTCTGAAGTCGAAGAATGGTTAAAAAATAATCAGAATAAATGACTTCATGTTTCAGTAAAAGGAAGCCTTCTACAACAAAACAAATTCTTAGTCTCAGCTCTCGTGTGTGTAATGATGGGGACAGAGTAGCAGGTGGGTAGGCTAGGCCTTGTGTCATGGCTGTGTGTGTTCACCTTCCTCTTCCTGCTCTTCCTCAGCTCCCAGAGAGAAAAAGATGGAGGGAAGGGGAGGAAACAGAAGACCTCAGGCTTCTGCTACACGGAGCTCCCTCGCTACACGGCTCTGGATGCCGTGGGATGGGTAGGAGCCCTACGCATATCAAACATCTGCATCCTTACAGCACCGACAGTACAGCACTGACACGTCGATTACACTGGCCTACACATGTCACACCCTGCACCCTTCATTCTGTACCTGCACAGACACTGACATAGACTTATTCTGGCTTCACGTGTAGGAAGGTGATGGGAACTGCTAATGTGTTCCTACACACGCGTTAGTTTATTATTATTATTATTATTATTATTATTTATTATTTCCTATACAAGCGGTTATTGACTGGTTATGTGTTTCCTATACAAGCGGTTATTGACTGGTTATGTGTTTCCTATACAAGCGGTTATTGACTGGTTATGTGTTTCCTATACAAGCGGTTATTGACTGGTTATGTGTTTCCTATACAAGCGGTTATTGACTGGTTATGTGTTTCCTATACAAGCGGTTATTGACTGGTTATGTGTTTCCTATACAAGCGGTTATTGACTGGTTATGTGTTTCCTATACAAGCGGTTATTGACTGGTTATGTGTTTCCTATACAAGCGGTTATTGACTGGTTATGTGTTTCCTATACAAGCGGTTATTGACTGGTTATGTGTTTCCTATAGAAGCGGTTATTGACTGGTTATGTGTTTCCTATAGAAGCGGTTATTGACTGGTTATGTGTTTCCTATAGGAGCGGTTATTGACTGGTTATGTGTTTCCTATCCAAGCGGTTATTGACTGGTTATGTGTTTCCTATAGAAGCTGTTATTGACTGGTTATGTGTTTCCTATACAAGCGGTTATTGACTGGTTATGTGTTTCCTATAGAAGCGGTTATTGACTGGTTATGTGTTTCCTATACAAGCGGTTATTGACTGGTTATGTGTTTCCTATACAAGCGGTTATTGACTGGTTATGTGTTTCCTATACAAGCGGTTATTGACTGGTTATGTGTTTCCTATACAAGCGGTTATTGACTGGTTATGTGTTTCCTATAGAAGCGGTTATTGACTGGTTATGTGTTTCCTATAGAAGCGGTTATTGACTGGTTATGTGTTTCCTATACAAGCGGTTATTGACTGGTTATGTGTTTCCTATAGAAGCGGTTATTGACTGGTTATGTGTTTCCTATACAAGCGGTTATTGACTGGTTATGTGTTTCCTATACAAGCGGTTATTGACTGGTTATGTGTTTCCTATACAAGCGGTTATTGACTGGTTATGTGTTTCCTATACAAGCGGTTATTGACTGGTTATGTGTTTCCTATAGAAGCGGTTATTGACTGGTTATGTGTTTCCTATAGAAGCGGTTATTGACTGGTTATGTGTTTCCTATACAAGCGGTTATTGAGTGGTTATGTGTTTCCTATAGAAGCGGTTATTGACTGGTTATGTGTTTCCTATAGAAGCGGTTATTGACTGGTTATGTGTTTCCTATACAAGCAGTTATTGACTGGTTATGTGTTTCCTATAGAAGCGGTTATTGACTGGTTATGTGTTTCCTATACAAGCGGTTATTGACTGGTTATGTGTTTCCTATAGAAGCGGTTATTGACTGGTTATGTGTTTCCTATACAAGCGGTTATTGACTGGTTATGTGTTTCCTATACAAGCGGTTATTGACTGGTTATGTGTTTCCTATAGAAGCGGTTATTGACTGGTTATGTGTTTCCTATAGAAGCGGTTATTGACTGGTTATGTGTTTCCTATACAAGCGGTTATTGACTGGTTATGTGTTTCCTATACAAGCGGTTATTGACTGGTTATGTGTTTCCTATACAAGCGGTTATTGACTGGTTATGTGTTTCCTATACAAGCGGTTATTGACTGGTTATGTGTTTCCTATACAAGCGGTTATTGACTGGTTATGTGTTTCCTATAGAAGCGGTTATTGACTGGTTATGTGTTTCCTATACAAGCGGTTATTGACTGGTTATGTGTCTCCTATACAAGCGGTTATTGACTGGTTATGTGTTTCCTATACAAGCGGTTATTGACTGGTTATGTGTTTCCTATACAAGCGGTTATTGACTGGTTATGTGTTTCCTATAGAAGCGGTTATTGACTGGTTATGTGTTTCCTATACAAGCGGTTATTGACTGGTTATGTGTTTCCTATACAAGCGGTTATTGACTGGTTATGTGTTTCCTATACAAGCGGTTATTGACTGGTTATGTGTTTCCTATACAAGCGGTTATTGACTGGTTATGTGTTTCCTATAGAAGCGGTTATTGACTGGTTATGTGTTTCCTATATAAGCGGTTATTGACTGGTTATGTGTTTCCTATAGGAGCGGTTATTGACTGGTTATGTGTTTCCTATCCAAGCGGTTATTGACTGGTTATGTGTTTCCTATAGAAGCTGTTATTGACTGGTTATGTGTTTCCTATACAAGCGGTTATTGACTGGTTATGTGTTTCCTATAGAAGCGGTTATTGACTGGTTATGTGTTTCCTATACAAGCGGTTATTGACTGGTTATGTGTTTCCTATACAAGCGGTTATTGACTGGTTATGTGTTTCCTATACAAGCGGTTATTGACTGGTTATGTGTTTCCTATACAAGCGGTTATTGACTGGTTATGTTTTTCCTATAGAAGCGGTTATTGACTGGTTATGTGTTTCCTATAGAAGCGGTTATTGACTGGTTATGTGTTTCCTATACAAGCGGTTATTGACTGGTTATGTGTTTCCTATAGAAGCGGTTATTGACTGGTTATGTGTTTCCTATACAAGCGGTTATTGACTGGTTATGTGTTTCCTATACAAGCGGTTATTGACTGGTTATGTGTTTCCTATACAAGCGGTTATTGACTGGTTATGTGTTTCCTATACAAGCGGTTATTGACTGGTTATGTGTTTCCTATACAAGCGGTTATTGACTGGTTATGTGTTTCCTATAGAAGCGGTTATTGACTGGTTATGTGTTTCCTATACAAGCGGTTATTGACTGGTTATGTGTTTCCTATACAAGCGGTTATTGACTGGTTATGTGTTTCCTATACAAGCGGTTATTGACTGGTTATGTGTTTCCTATAGAAGCGGTTATTGACTGGTTATGTGTTTCCTATAGAAGCGGTTATTGACTGGTTATGTGTTTCCTATAGGAGCGGTTATTGACTGGTTATGTGTTTCCTATCCAAGCGGTAATTGACTGGTTATGTGTTTCCTATAGAAGCGGTTATTGACTGGTTATGTGTTTCCTATACAAGCGGTTATTGACTGGTTATGTGTTTCCTATAGAAGCGGTTATTGACTGGTTATGTGTTTCCTATACAAGCGGTTATTGACTGGTTATGTGTTTCCTATACAAGCGGTTATTGACTGGTTATGTGTTTCCTATACAAGCGGTTATTGACTGGTTGTGTGTTTCCTATAGAAGCGGTTATTGACTGGTTATGTGTTTCCTATAGAAGCGGTTATTGACTGGTTATGTGTTTCCTATAGAAGCGGTTATTGACTGGTTATGTGTTTCCTATACAAGCGGTTATTGACTGGTTATGTGTTTCCTATACAAGCGGTTATTGACTGGTTATGTGTTTCCTATGCAAGCGTTTATTGACTGGTTATGTGTTTCCTATAGAAGCGGTTATTGACTGGTTATGTGTTTCCTATAGAAGCGGTTATTGACTGGTTATGTGTTTCCTATAGAAGCGGTTATTGACTGGTTATGTGTTTCCTATAGAAGCGGTTATTGACTGGTTATGTGTTTCCTATAGAAGCGGTTATTGACTGGTTATGTGTTTCCTATAGAAGCGGTTATTGACTGGTTATGTGTTTCCTCTACAAGCGGTGGTTCAGTGGTCGTGTGTTTCCTCTCCCCAGGGGGCCGCGGCTGCCCTGCTGATGCAGATCTGCAGGCGGCTCCACTCCCAGTGGTCCTCGTCGCCCGAGGCCGGACCCAGCCCAGCCGCCGCGCCAGGAGCCTGGGCCTCTCCCGCGGCGCTGCACAAGTGTGGCTACCGGGTCCTGGTGGAGATCTGTGAGTGAACGGCCATACCATCCGTACGGCCTACATTTAAAATGATACATTATTATACCTTAGAATTATTATTAATTATTAATTATAACATACATTATACATTTATAATATTGTGTGTATATATATATATATATATATGTGTGTGTGTGTGTGTGTGTGTGTGTGTGTGTATATATAAAATATATATATATATATATATATATATATATATATATATATATTTATTTTATTATTATTAATTAATTAATTTATTCATTTATATTTGTTTTATTTCTTTCTTGGCATTCAGTCTGTGGAAAACAAAGGAAGGATTTCATTGTATGACTGATAGCATGTTTCTTATTGTGCATATGGCAATAAACACTTTGAATCTTGAATCTTTATAACCGTAGACCAATCCATTCAGATAAATGGGTCGTTCGCCTTAGAGTGTGGATCCTGACGTTGTGTGCTGCTTCTCCTGTAGTGTCCAACCCAGATGCCTTTCCCAGAGCGAGGGGTCGTCTGTGTATGCACATGTTGCCAGAGGGACAAGGCCAGGATCAGCCTCAGCTCCACAACATCAACACTAACAGCAGCAGCAGAAGCAGCAGCAGAATCAGCAGCAGAAGCAGTAGAAGCAGCGAAGACCTGGGGCACTTTTCCGTCGACAGTCTACGATCTGACCACCGGAGGGCAGACTTCAGTCACCATGGTTCTATGCAAGGTTTGCTTATTTTCACCCAATAACTAAGCCTAACATTCAGAGGGCAGAGTGTGGGCTCTTTTCTTTTCTCTAACGGTTCTATTACTTTTTTCTTGAACTACAGGTCCTCAATCCCCATCTTCATCCGCGCACCTTGAGCAAGATCGCCCAGTGTTTAACGGCACCCAGACGCCTGGAGACGACGGCCAGGTGGGTTTACGTCCTGCTTTAGTGTTCGGTCCTGGTCTCACCGACCGTTAGATATCTAACTACGTCCCCTCCGTGCCGACGTTCTTCAGGAGGTGTCGAGAGGGGAGGAGCGGCTGATTGAGGCAGCCTCCACCCTGCGCCACGTGGGACGCTCCAGCGTTCCGGTGATCCTGAACATCATCGGTGAGGAACGCCCGTCCCTGGGATCCGACCCGCTCACTGGTTATTATGGGATATGAGGAGCTCCTCTTTCAGACTCAATCATTGCTCTGGTTGGGCATTGCTGGTCTTAAAGGGTGCATTAAGAATAAACTAAAGATTCTCAAGGATGCCTGTCGACTCACAATAAATCGATTGCCCTAGTTGTTTGAGCATGTAATAAATAGTTAAAACCAGCATGTCATGATCCAATATCGCATCCGAAATACCGCAATATCTAATTTTCCCGACGTCACTCGTAGTCACAAAGCCATCGACGAAGAGGCCGTGTCTCTCAGGGAGGGCTGAGAGATCCCAGTTCCTTAGCAACACAGCTTCACCTCATGTGATGCTCCCCAGCGCCAGAGGCATTGGACGATGACAGCCCTCTACCGTGTGGTCTGACGTCTCTCTCTCTCCCCACCCCAGGCCTGCAGGCTGCCCAGACCCAGCGCCACCAGGAGGCCATCTCCTGCTTCGCGGCGGCGGCGCGGCTGGGCTACAGCAAGGCCCAATACAACGCGGCCATGTGCTGGGAGACGGGGCGCGGCGCGGCCCAGGACACGGAGAAGGTGAGCGCTGATCACACGCTGTGCAGACCCCGCAGTTGGGGGGGGTCCTACTGCTACCAAGGGGAGGAGGGGGTGTGGGTTAGCGCTTGGGTTAAGGAGGTGAAAGGCCTCAGCTTGGGCAGTACATAAAGTACACACAGTGGCCTTCCACCAGCCAATGGAGGATCGAGTTCAGCATTTTGCAGGTAAAAACCTTCAGCCCTCCGTATTAAAACAGTTGGCTGGTCGATTTGTTCCACTCTGGTGGTAAGAGTACAAATTCTAAAAGTTTGTTTTGGACCCGGGGATATTGCTATATTGTCTGTAAATTTGTTATATTATTCACCAATACAATTCTTCAAATATCCGACCAAGAAGGCCGTTATAACGGCCGTGTGCGTGTAACCATGTTTCAGACCCCAAGGGAAATAAAGAATTAACAAACTCCGCTAGAAAACAAAAGGTATTATTTGATTTGATTGACGTTTGTATCGTCTGTGTCCCGCCCCCAGGCTCTGCATTACTACTGGCAGGCGGCGGCTGGAGGCCACGCCCACGCCCAGTACCGCTACGCCAAGCTGCTGCTGACCAGCAGGGGGCAGCCTACCCCCCAGCAGTGGAGCACCGCCGTGCGTCTGTTGGAGCGGTCTGCGGCCTCCGGGCTCACTGAGGTAGCCCCTGGCTTCACATCTGTCCAGGAATCGGCCGGTACCGCAGTCGGAGTGTGGCGGTAGATCGATATGGGTCTGCTCAGAAGGACTGCCCTCTTTGTGAGAGCAGTTGTTATTGATGTTGAGTCAGTGCGAAACTTTAGGCAGTTGGAGTTAGTGCGAGTACACTTCTCTGTTTGGCAGTATTTATGTCTGGAGCCAGAACAAAGTAATGCTCGGATCATCTATGTTTAAGCTGACAGTGCTCTTCATCGTTAGGGGGTGCATCGAGGTTTGACAGCAGCACAGCATCAACCCAGATGGCGTTTGTGTTTGGAAGCGGACAGTGGAAGCCACCTCTTCTGCTGTGGTCCCATAAGGGGCAACATGGCCGTCATCTAGCCCTACCACAACACTGACGGTCCGTCCCTCTTCCTCTCTGCGTCCAGGCCCAGCTCTTCCTCGGGTATGTGTTCTCCCAGGAGGCGGTGGTCGACGGGCGCAAGGCCGTGCATTACCTGAAGATGGCGGCAAAGAGCGGCGTGAGTAGCTGTTCCAGAGTCCTCCTGGACTTGTGTGTGAAAGACCTCCCCTCATATTATCGGCACAACGTCCTCGTGAGAAGGATGAGGGAGACACTGTTGCTGCGATGCATTCACAAAGACTTGCATTAACGCAAACAGACGCTTTTATCCAAAGTGACTTACATTAAAAACATTTGTCAGGAGGAAGAGAAACGACAATATATCGGATTAGTAAGGATGTTCATAGAAACAAGTAACATGTACTTACAAAAGCTTGGTCAACCCCTACCCTGTGTACAACAAAGATAGCAAGGCTAAGATGCTAAACAATGCCAAGTACTATTTCTAAGTGCCAGGACGTACTTCCTTGGCAAGACTTGGCATGTGACCAAACCTAGGCTCCTGTAACACCAACACACCACAGGTGCTCAATCAGATACACAAAGCAAGCAAGCGATTGTCAGCATAAGCGTTCTATCGCTGAATCGATAAGGCAGATGGATGTCGGCGTATGTTGCTGTCGCAACAGATGCACTGGTGAACGCGGTCCAGCAGGGGGAGTATATTGACCTAGAAGCTCCGGTTACACAACTGCATCTTTCATCTTTCTGTAATTATATATTGTCAGGGTGTCCATATCAGAGACAGATTTATACAGTTACGTGTGTTCATAGGATATCTAGTCTAAATATTCCGGTTTTTAGTTGAGTCATTTCTGTCACAACAACAGAATGTGTCAACAGCAGGGCTTGGCCGTCAGTTGTGGGCGTCACTGGATTTGAAAAAATCTTAAAACAGCCGACCAAATGTGGCATCCATCCGTTGGCCATGATCTTCCCCCCCCTGTGCCGTGCAGCTGGGCCCGCTGTTGTCCCCAGGTCCCCTGAAGGTGATGGAGGCTGTGTGTTTATTTTGTACCACAGGACGGCAGGGCCTTGCTCCAACTGGGCCGGTGCTACGACCGCGGCTTCGGGGTGCAGCAGAGCTCCACGCTGGCCGCGGGCTACTATGAGCGGGCGGCCCGGGCAGGAAACAGCCAGGCTCAGGGCCTGCTGAGGCTCCGTCGAGAGGGTGAGGACCGGAGGGCGGGAATAGTGCCAAAAAGATGGGCTTAAACGTGTAATCCAATATCGGTAACGGCATCCCATATACAAAGCTCTTTATATGGCAGTAGGTGATGCTTTTATCTGATGGGGCGATGCAGCAGTGCAGACATTGCTGGCCTGTTATAACCCCTGTTGTTTGGATGGAAGGTTTCAATGTGCCCCAGTCTATTTTCTTACCTGACAACATTGCACTTTAGCTTCCAAGCATGGCTCGATTTCAACGGTCGGGTGGACATTTGATCTCTCTCTCTCTCTCTCTCTCTCCCTCCCGCCCCCTCGTCCGCCCAGACGAGGCCGCGTTGCGCTCCATCCGCTCATCCCCCTGTTTCTCCGGTGTGTCACGCCTCCACCTCCACCACCACCACCACCACCACCACCAGCAGCAGCAGCAGCAACAGCCGCCGGTCTCTCCCCGCATCACGTCCACCATCGCCGCCCACCCCCACCTCGCTGCTGGCCTGACCCACTCGTGGAGCACGGGGAGCCTGGCCTCCACCACCGCCCATCCCCTCCACCTGCACCTCCTCCCCCAGGGTGGAGGTGGCCCCTGTCGCTGGACCCTGGGCGTGTAGCGGCTCCACAGGGACGCTAGAGCAACATATGGAAAACCAAAAAAGGAGAATGTATTCTGATTTGATACGAGAGTGTGGATCTACAAGCGGGCAGTGAGGCGAAGACTGTTACATAGGTAACCTCCTGTCATTAGCATTAGTGTGGATGTGTGTTTTTTATCTGTTGAAAGGAGTGTCGGTGTGTGTGTGTGTGTGTGTGTGTGTGAGTGAGAGAGAGGACCCTCTATACTACTACTTGCCTACTGACAATGTGCCCTCACGTAGTGGGATGTAGAAGCTGGAATAAGCTGCAGCATAAAATGAGCCATTTTGGCTGAAATCTGTCATAGAAATGAACCAGGTTTGTTCTGTCCGCAGGCACCGTTGCAAAACGCACAATACAAAAATGAATTTTGTCTCAAGTAGTTCTACCATTTATTTGTTAGCAATAAACACGAAGCATACAACGTTAACTTGTTGACTGAATTATTATTTTACAAATGTTTATTTAGACCATACTGACCACCATTAGTTTCTCAGCACAACTTTATCAATTAATTGTCACACGCCAGATTTTTACTTCTAATACTACATACCATTTTCCCTGAGGCATCTACATCGGCCAAAAACAAGAAACACGAGCGATATTTGTTGTTTGTCTCCACGGATAACCGCATCACGATGACGTGTGATTCCATTACCTGGGAACATGTAATAACACCAGAGATTTATCTTGTTTGCGGGTCTTCCCCTGTGCTCTGAATGTCCTGCGTCCAAAATGCTGGAGCAGCTATTCGAAGAGTCGGAACGTACAGTGGGCGGTGCCTCTCCCCGTTACCAACCAATCACTAATCCGAACGCCCAAAGGGCGGTGACTTCGAAGCCATCTATTTCTCACCGATTGGTTGTTCCCGAATAGGGGTACCGCCCCCTGTACATTCGGACCCTGGGATTATGGAAACTAGAGAGTCGCTCTACAGCGACGCTTCTAGGGGAGGTGCTGGCGCAGATAGACGGAGCTTCTAGGTACCAGCACGGGAGAGGAGAGAGTGCTGCTGCTGGTGATGGTGGTGGTGGTGATGGTGACGATGTGATGCGATTTAATACGGGTGGCAAGCTACGGTGGAGCTACGGGCGGACTGACACCACTTAAAAAGCTGCCGTCACTTCAGCTGCACTCACTTGTGTGTCGTCGTCGTGGGAGCGGCGGATGCTGAGAGTCGAGGCTGTCAGAAGCGGTGAGTATGGATGTAAATAAGACGTTACTGGTGGGCGCGTTCTGCATCCTAGTGCGGCGCTGAGGAGGAAACGTGAGATTGGATTACGACAGTGGATACACTGCTGCTAAAGGGCGTCTCTTCATATATTGAGGGTGACCTTAAATATAGCATCTTTAGCCACATTCACACTCACACACGTATTGTCTCGTTGTGTATAAATGTACATTTAGCGATAATACAGCTTTTCAAAGACTACGGGGCTGGAAAAGCCAGGCGGCGGCGGGCTTCACCACCGATGACATCATTTACTTTTTCAAGTTGCGTTTCTGCCTGTAATGCGTTCATCTGTTGCACATCCCTGCTCTAGAAAGGCTATGTCCATGTAGGTTATAGAGGGATGCGCACGAAGGGCCCGAATCGACAAGATGACAGCTGAAGGATACTTTAGTAGGCCAAGGCCTTGGCTGAGAGGATAATTCTGTGCAATATGTCTTGTTGTTTTGAAGATTGAAGGCAGGAGAAATGACATTTTATCGCCTATCTAGGCAGTCTGGCGTGATGATGCAATCCATAACAATTAAATAATCAAAACATAAAAATAAATGTGGTTCATGGGATTTAAACTAAGTTTCTCTGTATCTGTAAACCTACACATCATTTACCTCCCATTATTTGTTTGCAAGATGTTTTTGCATGCTCTATATGACATGAATATCAGGCGACAAGATCATTCAGAATGGAGCCCTGCAGGAGGGACTAGAGAGGGGAGGAGAGGTGATGCTGTGGGGAGATACAGGCTGCTTCTGTCCTATGACAGGGGGGTGCTTCTCCGCTGGCCCAATGGATGACCCCCGGAAGGCTAATGGCTCTACAATAGATTTATTGAGAAGGAAGAGTTAGAGTAACCTCTGTTCCCTGGGATATTACCCCTGTCCTGCCTGTGCTGAAACTGCTGTGTCATCCCCCCGCCACCCCCATCTCTCTCTTTTCTCTCTCCTCTCTTTGCTCTCTCTCTTTTCTCTCTCCTCTCTCTCTCTCTCCTATTAACCACACTCTTAGCTAATACATCCTGGTTTCTCATCTTGCATCTCCTCCCCTTCCTCCTCCATCTCCTCTTCATCTCCTCTTCATCCTCCTCCTCCTCACCCCCCCCCCCTCCTCCTCCTCCTCTTCCTGCTCCTCACACATCTGGGATAACTCATTTTAGTTTTTTGTCAAGGAAAGGAAACAGAAACTGCTACCAGTGTCTAGGTCATACGGCCGAGAGACAGAGTGAGAGAGAGAGAGAGAGAGAGAGAGAGAGGGAGAGAGAGAGGGGAGAGAGAGAGAGAGAGAGAGAGAGAGAGAGAGAGAGAGAGAGAGAGGGGAGAGAGAGAGAGAGAGGGAGAGAGAGTGAAATAGGTCGATCTAGTGTGTGTGTGTGTGTGTGTGTGTGTGTGTGTGTGTGTGTGTGTGTGTGTTATGAGGGGTGTGAGATCACATCATGTTTTCAAACTGCAACTCAGTTAAACTTTTGCTGTGGGGTGAAAGCCCAGATCCCCAAAATCAGGAGCTAATGCATCCATTACGTAAGAAGGATTACTGAGATCAGAATAAAAATATATATATCAGCGAGACTTTAAGGGGAGAGTGTGTGTGTGTGAGTGTTGGGGGGGGGGGGGGGGGGGGGGGGGCTGACCCAGGCTTGTACCTGTTGACACCTGTCCTGATAGCGTGTGACTCATAACCGTGAGGACAAATGGCAGATTCAGAACCGGCTGTGTGAGTGACATAACAATAACAGACAGAGAGAGAGAGAGAGAGAGAGACAGACAGACGATAGACAGACAGCTAACAGACAGCCAAACAGACAGAGAGAAAGAGAGCGTTATAGGGGACCCGTAGGAACGAAATTGCACTGCCTGAACAATCTGTTCCTCACTAAATCCTATCTGTCTCCTTTTTCACAAGATCTGGTATCACTGAAATCTGCCGTGTTTGCGTTTCCATATTTTCACATGGAGGGCGGCTAGGACGAGAGTGGTTGTGTATGGTGTGTGTGTGTGTGTGTGTGTGTGTGTGTGTGTGTGTGTGTGTGTGTGTGTGTGTGTGTGTGTGTGTGTGTGTGTGTGTGTGTGTGTGTGTGTGTGTGTGTGGACTTCACATGCTTGTGTTTGTTATGTTTAACCGCCTGTGTTTGCGTCTTTGTCATTTAAGCTGTTTGACTTTGTCACTAAGAAGCGTGTGTGAGTGTGTGTGTGTGTGTGTGTGTGTGGGGGGGGGATTTGGGTGTGGGTGTGGGTGTGAATGTGGGTGTTTCTGGGTCTGGGTCTGGGTATGTTTGCTATTATATCACAAGGTTCATAACTTTTCAGCCAAAAACCTTGCCTTGTTAATGCCTTTATCTCTTTCTCTCTCTCTCTCTCTCTCTCTTACTCTCTCTCTCCCCCCCCCCCCCCCCCCCCCTTCTTTCGCTCACTCGCTAGCTAGCAGGTGATATCTAGTTTAGCTAGTTAACATTAGCAGCCCAAACAGTGCATTTAATTGACCTCCTGGTCACTGTTAAACTCATCTCACAAATTGCAGTGCCCTAGCTGTTTAGACTGAGTCACCTCAACAGCTATGACACCTTTTTTAATTATGCTTTAGGGTACAATAGTTACAAAAATATATACGGTCCGTTAAGAATTATTTGTTTTAGGTAGTAGCTTGAAGATGGTATGGGTATATGCATCATTTGAAATTGTTTGAATAGATTTAACTTAGGTAAGAGTTTAGTATGGTTGAGGTCAGGTTAAATCTGCTGTTTTTGTTGAGTTGTTATTGTTGAATTGTGAAAGGCAGTCATTGCTGTGATTGAGTGAATTCTGGTAATCCAATGCAAAGGGGAAGATTGAGTGAATTCTGTGATTGAGTGAATTCTGGTAATCCAATGAAAAGGGGAAGAATCTTTTTAAGTAAGTTTTGGCAAAACGGTCTTCCTTGACACTGGTTGTGCCTTCCCTGGTCTTTGTTTATAACCCGCTGGTTAATACATCATGCGCCAGAGGCTGTGCCCTGCTATCAGCCGAACACACTCAAGGTTAATGACTTGGGAACAGTGTTTCTAAAACAGTACATTTGGTCACCTTCTGTGTGAAAGAACTGTGACCGTGCTAAAGCAAATGAAAGTTTATGCTTTTAATTAGCAGTTTTTATAGAAGTGTGCAAAAGCCAAGACCTTGATCAAAGCAGATCAGAAAAAAAAGTAAAACTGGTCCTCTCTCCTCTCTCCCCTCTTCTCCTTCTTCTCTCCTCTCTCCTCTCTCCTCTCTCCCCTCTTCTCCTTCCTCTCTCCATTCTCCTCTCTCCTCTCTCCTCTCTCCTCCCTCCTCATAGCATCGTCCCTCCAGCCGTTCTCCCGTCGGCCATGACGTCGGTGCAGACTCCTCCCCTGTCTCGCTCTGGCTCCTCCCCTTCCAACGTGGGCTCAAGCCACCGCGGCGGTGGCACCTCCTCCGCCCCCCCCACCTCCCTCAGCCTCCGCTCCTCCTACAACCACCTGCTGGGCCGCGAGATCATCAGGGAGTCCGCCGCCGGCACGGAAACCTTCAGCTCGGCCACGCTACCCAAGAGCCGCCAGCGCTACGCCGCGACCAGCGTCCGCGGCGCCATGGGCCTGGGCGACAACCTGCCTCCTCTCCCCAGGAACCAGGCCCCGAGCCGGGGCCGCGGCCTGCCCAAGAAGTCCTCCTGCTCGGCGCTCTACTCCTCCTCCGTGTCCAACCCCTTCAACAACGCCAACCCCAAGCTGGCCAAAGAACGGCGCCAACATGCAGCGGCGGGCCGAGAGCCAGCAGATGGAGCTGTGCAGGGCCGGGGTCCGCAACGACGCCGACAACAACAACCCCGACTGGTCGGAGCCCGGCAAGGACAACTCCCAGCTGCCCCCATTCCGGAGGAGAACCCGGAGCTTCCTGGAGTACCACGGGAAGGGCCTGGACCTGGACCTGAGCTGGGGGGAGGAAGGAGGAGGAGAACAGGCAGCAGCAGCAGCAGCAGCAGCAGCAGCAGCAGCAGCCCTCCCCGGTGAAGGAACAGGCCAGTCCTCTGAAAGAGCAGGCCAGCCCCCTGAAGGATCAGAGCAGCCCTTTGAAGGGGCAGGCCAGCCCTGTGAAGGAGAGGGACAGCCAGGAGGAGGAGAAGCCAGAGGACAAGCACCCCAGCCCCCAGGACAAGGAGGAGGGGAAGGAGATGGAGCAGGTGGAGGAAGAGGAAAAAGTCGAGGGGAAGTCAGAGGAAGAGGAAGAAGAGGAGCTGAAGGAAAAGGAGATACGAGCCGTGGTGGAAGAAGAGGATTGAAGACCCTACACCGACCCTGCTGCCCGTGATGGTGCAGACTCCCCTCTCCACCACCTCCTCCTCCTCCTCCTCCTCCTCGCTCCTCCAGCCCAGAGTGGGCTCCTGGACAACCAGGGCCCGAACCACTGGCTGCACCGCGGCTCCTCCCAGCGGGCCCCGGGCCCCGGCAGGGAGGAGCACAGCCTGCACATCCCACCCCCCTCCCCCGGGGCAGTCAGAGCCCGGCCAAGCCCCCGCGCACCTCCCAGCCCCGGGTGATAAAGGTTGGAGCTGCACCCCAACAACGAGAACCAGTTCCTGCAGCAGTACCCGCCCTCGTCCCCCCAAGACCACCAGAGCGGCGGAGAGGATCAGCACCCCCCAGCAGGCCGCTCCCGGGCCCGGTGGACCCAGAGCCAGTGGGGGGGCTCCCTAAGGTGGGCTTCAGGATGGATCTGCCCCCCGACACCCCCGTCTGAGGACGAGACTCCAGCTGGACTACCCTGTCCCAGGAGACGCCGTCCCCCCCAGACTCCGAACGAGACAGGTACCACCTGTGTGTGTGTGTGTGTGTGTGTGTGTGTGTGTGT
>NC_136943.1:5846513-5849013 GCF_949987615.1 Pollachius pollachius
CTAGAGGCAGTAATACAGTACAATTACAGATCTAGAAGCAGTAATACAGTACAATTGCAGATCTAGAAGCAGTAATACAGTACAATTACAGATCTAGAAGCAGTAATACATTAGAGTACTTGAAGTAGTAATACAGTACAGTTACATATATAGAAGCAGTAATACAGTACAGTACTAGAAACAGTATTGTAGTACTGTAGTACAGTGACAATACTAGAAAAACAAGCAACACGTGAATGCAATCACCCAGTGGGACATTTGTTGGATTTAGAACACACACACACACCCACCCACACACACACAAACACACACACACTGATGATCACACATACAACTACATAATGTTGATTTCACTGGCCTCGACAAGCATGCCGTCAGCTTTCTTGTGGACGGCCCCCTGCCCTTTTTTCCATTAGAAACGTCCATAACGAGCAGAACGATGTTTTTGCCTCCAATGTTGCCAACACACTCAAACTGTTTGAGGATGCAAAGTCTGCGTGAAGCTTGGTGTGCCTTGCGTGTGTGTGTGTGTGTGTGTGTGTGTGTGTGTCTTAGTGTGGGTTTGAGTGTTTGTCTGTGTGCGTGTGTGTGCACCTGTGTGTGTGTGTGCACCTGTGTGTGTGTGTGCACCTGTGTGTGTGTGTGTGTGTGTGTGTGTGTGTGTGTGTGTGTGTGCACCTGTGTGTGTGTGTGTGTGTGTCCCTGCATGTGTGTAGGGACATGCGTAGGCAGCACGACGGGGCCGACGTGTGGCTGAAGCCTCTGGTTCCAGAGCGATGTGCCAGCACACTGCAGATGAGGCTCAGAGGGAGCGCAGTGAGAGGCTCTAAAGAGCTCGTTTACGGCGCTAACGGTGGCTGGGCCCGCTCTGTTTTATTGGCCTATCATCCACTTCTGATGCACAGGGAAATAATCCTCCCGTAATGGCATTGTACACAACCAAAGTGTCTGGGAGAAAAAACTGAACAACGGGGCGTAGGGGGGAGGGGGGGGGGGAAGACGCAGTGTGTGAGTGAAATTAAAAGTGGACGGCGTAAGTACATGCTAATCGCTGTGTTGTGGCTGCGGTGAAGCTAAGTGTCAGCCCGCGATGCTACGCGCCGCACAATGCTTCAGTGCCGCCGAGGCTAACGCTAATTGCCATCGAAGGGCAACGGCGCTAGGGCACGCCGCGACACGCGTCGTAGTCGCGTGAGGGCGCGTTACCGTGTCAACGGCGTAAACTCTGTCGACCCCGATGCGCTGTTTACCCCGCCGAGAACGCGTGACCTCATTTTAAAGTCCTTCATGCCGCATCGCTCCGCCGCCGCCATGACGGGGCGTCGCTCAGCCTCTGTTCAGCGCTGCCAATAGATCTAGAGCGTGTGTGCACACATTAGTGGTGGGAGACCTGCTTTGACTCTGCTCAGGGCTTTGGTGCACACAACTCTTTCATCTTCCTCTACCTACTACTCCTCTCGCCACCCCCCCCCTCCTCCTCCTCCTCTTCATTTGCCTTCTGCTCGTATCCCAGTGCAACCCCTCCTCTCACACACGTGCACACACACTCAGTCACCTAAACTCTCACACCCACAAACACACACAAGCACACACAAAAACTCACATGCAAACACGCGCACACTCAGTCACATAAACTCACTCCTCACTCAATCGCACACACACACACACACACACACACACACACACACACACACACACACACACACACACACACACACACACACACACACACACACACACACTCACTCAATCACCTGCACAAACATACACACACAAACACTCAATCACACGCATAATACACACACACATACTCAATCAAATGCACACACACACACACACACACACACACACACACACACACACACCAGTCACTCCAGCTCCGCCCTGATTCCCCATGTTTTTCACCCCCTCTCTGTGCAGTGTGTACCGCTTCAGCTGGGTTCAGCTGAGGTCACACCCAAATTATCTCTCTGTCTTTATGTATCTATGTCTTTGTGTGTGTGTGTGTGTGTGTGTGTGTGTGTCTCTCTCTCATCTTATTTGCATAGACAAGTTTGGGGTGAGGTGGAGGAGGATGGGGGATTGGGGAGTAGGGAGGTGGGGCTGTTACCCCTGGCTGGTGTCAGGTGGGGTGGGTATTATCTGAGACAGGTTAATGAGATTTTCGGGCTGCCAGGACACTCTGTCCGTCTCAACTAAGTGATTGGGAGGAGCACCGTTCTAAGCGCCCGCTGCCTGTAGCGCACAGTGGGGCGGTTTAGGCCAATCAGAGCACTGCACACTGAAACCAGTCCTGCCCAAAGGCCTGTGATTCAAAACGAAGAACAAGTACGACTGGAAATCCAATTTAGGATTAAATGGGAGCCGGAACAATTTGATTCCTTTCACATTTTACGTCCCGTGCGTTGCACCCAGGCTGCACTCCAACTGTCACATGACATCACCGTTATAAACCCGTGGAGCGGCCAAACGGCACCGGGGAGTCGGACGGGTACAGGCA
>NC_136943.1:5854013-5869013 GCF_949987615.1 Pollachius pollachius
TGCTCCTCTCCTCCTTTTTACGGTTCTATCAAACGTTTTCTCACTCCTCTTTTTCTCCCCTTCTCTGTAGCGAACATTTTCTCCTCATTCTTTCCATCATTTAATCTCTCGTCTCCTCTCTCCTCCTCCCTCCTCTCTCTCCTCTCTCCTCTCTCCTCTCCAGATTATGGCTGAGAGGAAGAGTGCCAAGGCTGCAGTCAGCAGCTCCTCACAGAATGGCTCAGATGTCCCCCTACAAGGTGTGCTCACACACACACACACACACACACACACACACACACACACACACACCCTCTTCCACACACTCTCCCACAGTCACACAGACACAGATATTTCACCCAGCAGCCTTTACAAAGTGCCTTTCTGTCATAGTTCCTGCTTTGGTAAATTGGTTTAGTCGGCCGTACATTCCATTATCTGGCCTCGGGGCCGGGCTTCGTGGCGGCATGCAGCCCCTCTCAGGGGTGGGCCAATGAAAGAAACACCCTTATCAACATGGCCCCGTGGCGGGAACACTTGTTAACGATAGCGATGGCGTCGCACGGTAGGGCTAAACTCGCCGCACAAAACGCGGCGCCATTACCGCTCATCGCTTTTCCACTTCACAAACTGCCCTCCTGGCCCCTTCTCCGGCCCCCGTGTAATTATAGGGAGGAATGGGGTGGAGGAGTACAGGAGCCCGGGTGCCACAGTCAAGTCCCATGTGACCTCGGTGTGTGTGTGTGTGTGTGTGTGTGTGTGTGTGTGTGTGTGTGTGTGTGCAGACTGGAGGGGAAATGGTCGCTGTAGTTTGGAGGCTTAAAGAAGCGTGGGACCGTATCCCTGCTATGGAGTCAGAGCTACTGGTCACAGTCGTCTGTCGCCGAGGCTACTTGCTGCCTGGTTGTCATTGCACCTTGTCATATTGCGATTGGCTCATTGTTTTCGCTCGTTTTGGAGGTTTTCTCGCGTTGGTTGGTACTCAAGTAACTCAGAAAATCCGAGACTCTTGCTGTTGCCATAGTACCTGGGCTACTGGTGTCTAGATGTCTGCACAGTAATAATACAGGTGGTACTTATTATGTTATTTTAAACATTGATAAGCATTTAGACGCGACTTCAGTTTTCAAACGTTCTCTGATCCAGAACATTGTGTTCTGTTAGTAATGGCTGGAACCAGTACTTAATTTACAAATCCATTAAGGAGGTATAAATAATCATTAATAACCTGTCATAGAGAGGTTGTGTTTGTACACAGGTGGGTTGGGAGGACAAAGAGTATTTGATGCTGATTGTGCGTACCAAGGATTAATACAAAGGTTAAGTGAAATATACATTGATATTTTATATATTTTAAGCCAAAGAGATCACATGCAACGATACATTTGTGCTCTGTTGTTGAACCAAACTGGTCAATTCTGCCACAGGATACATCTTAACACTAAACTATTACTATCGCTGATCATGTGGTGTTGCGTAAATAGCTTTAATCACCCTCGTCCCCGCCATGTTGAATTCTCTCCACAGCCCTCAGGCTATTGTCTTAGGAGAATTTACTTCCAAGAAGACGGTCCCTGGAAATTTGGCGTCTGCGTGGATACACTTTCATCTCCTTCCTTCATGACCTAATTAGTTCAACACAATCCGAAATTGTCGAAACATTAACAAGCATTTGCGCGTGTGTGTGTGTGTGTGTGCGTGTGTGTCCGTTTGTGTGTGTGTCTGTTTGTATGTGTGTTTGTGTGTGTGTGTGTGTGTGTGTGTGTGTGTGTGTGTGTGTGTGTGTGTGTGTGTGTGTGTGTGTGCATGTGTGTGGTGTGTGTTTTTCCCTGCAGAGTTTCCGATGCCAAAGACTGAGTTGGTGCAGAAATTCCATGTGCTGTACCTCGGCATGACGTCTGTGTCTCGGCCGATCGGTAAAACATTCAATGCCCACCCACACACACACAGAGAAGCACACACACACACAAGCACACACACACACACACACACAAATACACATAGACACGCTCATACACACATACACAAACACATATTCCCACACACACACACACACACATACACACACTGTCAAACACACACCCACACACTGTCAAACACACACACACACACAAATACACATAGACACACGCTCATACACACATACACAAACACATATTCCCACACACACGCACACACACACCCAAAAACCCACACGCACACACACATACATTCACAGACCTACACACACACACACAAACACACGTTCACACAAACACACACACATATTCACACACATACACACACACCACACAGACACCCACACACAGCACTGGGTCTATCTGAGATGTTGGTCTCCGTCCTCAGGTATGGACGTGATCAACAGCGCCATAGAGAACCTGCTGGCCTCCACAGGGAAGGAGGACTGGACTCCTGTGATCCTGAGTGTGGCCGACGCCGACGTCGCCGTCATCAAGGAAAAGGTTAAACAGCCTCTTTCGCTTTCGGTTTTGGTTTCATTGCACGGCGCCACGAACAGAATTGCAAACTCGCTCGCTGACAATTAAAAATAATGGGAGCACATAGTAGGGTAAGCATGGATGCTATTGCTGTAATGATCAGTTCCGCCAGTGCCTCTGTGTGAGCGATGCGATTGGTCTGATGCTTGTGCGGCGTTGATGACGTACTCTCAACACAAGCTCGTAATGTTGACTTCCG
The DNA here is from genome assembly GCF_949987615.1 of Pollachius pollachius. NCBI lineage: Eukaryota > Metazoa > Chordata > Actinopteri > Gadiformes > Gadidae > Pollachius > Pollachius pollachius. The sequence goes on from NC_136943.1 coordinate 5,856,690, forward strand.
GAGAGCCTCTGTGTGAGCGATGCGATTGGTCTGATACTTGTGCGGCGGTGTTGACGTTATTACGGTCGGGGCCCACTACTCATGTGAGTGTGTCGGCCCTACAGGAAGAGGAGGAGGAGGTACTTGTGGAGTGCCGCGTGCGCTTCCTGTCCTTCATGGGCGTGGGCCGGGACGTGCACACCTTCGCCTTCATCATGGACTCCGGGAACCAGCACTTCCAGTGCCACATCTTCTGGTGCGAGCCCAACGCCGGCTGCGTGTCGGAGGCGGTGCAGGCCGCGTGTGTGGTGAGGTCACACTTTGTTGGCTGGCTTCATTATCACCCACCCCTCCCCCGATGACATCGTCCAGAAACAACCGTGAAGGATTTAATAAAGCTTACACTAACACCTCTCTCCCCCCTCCCATTTGAATCCTTCAACCTCAACTTGTATCGGTTGCCAATAACCTTTTCGTCAACCGTACCTTTTATCGGTCGCCGTGATGATGATGAAAGTGACACTGTCTTCACCTCCTTCTCCTTTCAGCTGCGCTACCAGAAGTGTCTGGTGGCGCGCCCGCCCTCCCAGAGGGCTGCCTCCTGCTCCTCCTCCACCTCCTCCTCCACCTCCCCCGACTCGGTGACGCGACGCGTGACCACCAGCGTGAAGCGCAGCGTGCAGTCGCTCATAGACAATCTGAAGACCAAGAAGCAGCCGTCGGAACTGCCCCAGCAATGACCGGGGGGGCCCGCATTGACCCCTCTCTCCCCCCCCCTTCCACCACACCTCACCCCACACGACTAACCCCTCCCCCCGCCCTACCGACCGACCCTATCCACGATAAACCGAACCCCGTCAACCTGGACGCCGTTCACAAATGCTCGTCGCCACGGCGACACGGTGTCCACGGCGACACGGTGTCCATGGTGACACGGCGACCGACAGTGTACATACATGATGTAGCAAACGGCCCAGTAGGCGAACCAGGAGGGAGACGGACGGAGGCCTCGGCCGGACTTTTGAACGAACGGCGCCGTCGCCTTGTTGGGTGTGTGCTCCGAACGCTGCCGCCACCCAGCCATACCAACGTCTTTGTCCCCCGTGTGAGGTGTGTTTTTGTCCGTGGTTTATGCTAACTATTTTTGTCTATGGTCTTTTACACGGGACAAGGCCACCGACCAATCAACAGCCTCCATCTCCTCACCACATGTAGTCACGGCCTTTGAACCCCTTGGACGGGGGATTTGAAGGATAAAATTGCTTTTCGTGGAAAAACCTTATAGTAATGGAAAGTATGTGTAGTGTATGTAAATGATTGTGTGTAAGAAGAGGGATTTGGGGCAGACGAACAAAACAGGCGGACGAACAAAACAGGCAGTCAAACAAAGCCGGCTGACTCCAGTGAGCGGTGACCTTTTGCTACTGGTGATAGAAAAGAAGCGGGCGTTGGTTATTGCATGTTATCTTGATGGGATGTGTATTATGTTGATGAGTTAGTGAGGGTCTTGGGTAAGCACATTTGTAGATTCCCTGCGTACAAATGGCAACTCCACTGAACCGTGGCAGGAATTACAAGTGCGACATTTTCAATTTAGTTTATTTATCTTTCTTTTTTTATTCTACAATTTGATCATCGTAGCAGGATTATGGAGTTTTTATGTTTTTACAAATATTTGTGTTACATTTTAAGAAAATGCTTAATGTCTAACTACAGACTCAGAGAGTGAAGAATGTGTGTGTGACGAATCGATGTATGATGAATAAAAAATCTAGAACCTAGAGGTTTGTCTCAGTCAGGGACCGACCACGTTGTTTCAGGTTTTTGTTTCCCTGCCATTGGGAAAAAAAAAGAATGTGTAACAAGACCTTAAAAGGAGAAAAATGGTTTTTATCTTAACCAGTAAAGTCACCAACACAAAACGTTCACCTCCAGGCACACACATACAAACTGTTCACCTGTTTCTCTCACTGCTATCAGAACCAGCCAGCTTCTGAATTTCTGGGTCGTCACCTGCACTTGACTTGAAATGTGTAAATTAAATCCAACATCTGCACTTATCTGCACACGCACCCAAACCCACACACACAGATTTATACACAAACACGCAAAAAGGCCTACACACGGTCCTGCACACACACACACGCACACATGCCAACACACACATATACCAACACACAAACATATTCCTACACACAAACACACACCTACACACACACACAGATTCCTACACACAAACACGCACACATCCCTACACACACAAATCCCTACACACAAATACACACATGCTTACACACGCACACATACCTACACACACACACACACACACAGATTTCTTTAAACACACACACAAACCGACACACTAACACAGATGCTGTAAATCATGTCAATTCTGTTCTTCACTCATCTCCACAATGTAAATGTAATCTGTTGTGACAATAAACACATGACCAAAAGATGGGCAGTGGCTTCTTTTATTTCCACACGGGCTGTCCCTCTTCAAGGTCGCAACCGGCCTGTCACATCATTACATGACACTGATCTGACACCTGGGCAGGGCACTCAAACAGACACAGGCTTGTCCTACATGGCAAAGTAAGCTAATACAATACAAACAGTGTGTTTGCTGCGCAGCTATTGGCTAAGGTTAAAAACGTTGTGCATTTACATCAGCTACGACGCGAGCATTGATAAGCTACGTGGTTTACAAGGAAAGTAAAACTTTCAAATACCGAAGGCATTCGGGCAGGGGTTGGCGTTTCTTTGTGTTTGAAGAACATTTAGGAGCGTCAAACTTGTCGTGTGTTTCCTTGGCGCTCCGCACCGGAGCGCGGCGCTACAGCCAGGGCCGCAGCGGGAACGGGAGGTCCCTGTGGAGGCTGCCGCTGGAGCGGGTGGGGGGGTGCCCCGCCTGGGACGGGCCGGGCCTCCAGCTGTGGCAGCTGAAGGTGGGGTTGCAACCCCCCCAGCTCGCCCCCGCTCGGCTGTGATTGGCCGGCTTGGAGTTGGGGAGCTGAACGGGGGGCAAGGTGAGCGACTTCAAGACCAGGCAGGGCCGCGCCCTAGTGGGCGTGGCCACCATCACCAGCGGGGGAGGCGCCTTGGGCGGGGCCATGCGGGTCAGAAAGGGGATGGAAGCGGCGCCGTTGAGGGTGGGGGGCGGGGCATGAGCCACGCCCTTATATGGCACCGCTTCGGCTGATTGGCGGAGGCCGTCCCCGCCCTCCCTAGACGCAGAGGGGTTGGTGGCGGTGGTGGTGGCGTTGGCGGTGGTGGTGGCGTAAGTGGCGTTGGCGGTGGTGGTGGCGGTGGTGGCGGTGGTGGCGTTGGCGGCGTTGGTCTTGGTGGGCTGCCAGCAGGGGGTCTTGGCTGCAGGGCAGACGGGTCACAACGCTCAGTATGTTGGAGGAGGACAGTACGACATTACAGGAAGTGACACGCATTAGGAGGGAGGACACCAGAGGTGGTGGACACACCAGCACCATAATCCACTCTCTGGTCAATGCGTCACACATTTTGGACACCTTTGTCCTAAGGGTGTTTTGTTTACGTTAGACACATTTCCAATGGGAACCCAACCCTCAACCCCAGTGCCTTGCTCCAGGTACACAGGGGCCTGGTAGTGATGCTTGGCAACCCCAGAGCCACCCCCTGCTCAGGGTCTTGATGCTCCGCTCTCCGGGGACCATGTTGTGAGGCTCACCTTGTAGGGCTGGCCGCCGGTTGGTCCACCCGTGCAGGTCTAGCCCGGGAGCGGGGCCGCTGGTCTTGGGCTCGGGGGTCCGCGGCTGGCCCAGCCTGGGGGGGTTACCCCCAGGGGCACCGGGGTGAGGGTGCAGCGCCCGGGGGAGCTGGGTCTCTTTGGCCGTTCGAGAGGCCGCACCCTTCTTGGCTCTCCTGGTCGAGGCCTGATGGACACCTATCTTGTCCAATAGGCCCTTGGCGTTCGCCCTTCTGAGAACCTCCTGCGGAGTCCGAGGCCTGATGGACACCTATCTTGTCCAATAGGCCCTTGGCGTTCGCCCTTCTGAGAACCTCCTGCGGAGTCTCCTCCTCCACGGGCTCCGGCTAAAACAAAGATGGGACAGAGGAACAGAAGTGGGAATGATGACTCAGCAGAGAGGCAGCGGCTCTGACTAATGCACAGAAAGGCCACCAATTGGTTAGGCTGAACCAGCAGATCTTTGCATTTTTTATATGCATCTTTGCCATGTACAACCAGGACAGTCCAGTCCCTGTTTTATTGCATTGTATAACAATTGCTTTTCATTCATTATTTATTAATTTGGCTTTGTTCCTTTCCTTCTTTAACAAAGTGATAGCTCTAGCTCTTGGGAACATGAAGGGATTATTATAGTGCTATTCACTGCGATAATGCCCTGTGGAGAATCTTCTGAACATTGTTTGCTACCCGAGGACTGCAGAGGAGGTCTTGTTGAAGACACATCGCTCGCTCACTATAATTGTCTTTATTTAATCTTCAACACACTTGCTGCACAAATGAGATCATGATGTAACGCACCACCTTTAAGCGGGGAAACCACTCCCCTGCCGTCCTTAATCACACACGCAGCCACAGGCAGACGGTCGTTACGTGAGGAAATATATTAGATTGTATATGAAGAACCCCGAAGGAGCCCATAGGATCTGCTCCATGAGCCCACACATCTAATGAAGAAGAGGGCAGAGAGGAGGAGGAGGAGGAAGAGGAGGGATGGATGACGTTTACCTGAGGACAAGGACAGGGAGAGGAAAGAGCAGAGGGCAAGAGGAGGAGCAAGGAGGCCAGAGTTGAAGGAGAGAGGTTGAGAGTGAGAGAGAGAGAGAGAGAGAGAACACTGAGTCCTTTTGTACAAACGGAGAAGTCACCGCTCCACTCCTTCCATGCCTGAATTATTCACACACACCGCAACCACTCCAGGGAGCTCTCAGCTTGTTTTTTTTCCTGCCTTGTTTGTTTATGCACCTATTTGTACTTGTATGCAGATGTGTCCACGTGCAGGATGGGATAATGCACACGGGCGTAGAATGCATCGGGTGCTCACACACCCTGCTTTGATTGGTTCGAGCGGTGCACCAATAGAGGGCCGCGCACGGGGCCGCCACTTGCCTATCGCCGCGTGCACGCATCTGCACCACGGTGCTTGGGAATCCAGAGTGTAGCCTGCTGTGAGCTCACCCTGAACCCCTGGTTGATGCTAACTCATACAGGCAGGGGGGGGCTGAATTATTCAGCCGAACCTACTCCTCCTCCTCCTCCCACCTCCCTTCTCCTCCTCATCAGCCCTTCTAATCAAACATCTTCTCCATCTCCTTTAACCAACAATGTCAACCCCAGAGCCCAACCCATTCTGTCCCAGCCCTTAACTAACTAAAGGCTGGGGGGGGGGGGGGTTTACCCCGGAGCTGAATCAGTAGGGTGTTCATTTAAAGCCAAGAACGGCCAAGTCAGGAAGTGTAGCGTGTTAACATTGAGGTCACACTACAATCTAACGCTGTGTACAACTCATGATTTATTCCACCTCTGGGTGTCAGCCCCTTCTTTTTTTTTGTGGCTTCATTAAAAAATGTAATGTTGCATATCATTTATATGCCGCGGCGGACATGTTTTCCTTTTGCTAGCAGACACTGATCCTCCCGGTGAAGGTGAGCCGTGATGAAGATAAACGGTTTTGAATTACCTCCTTATTGACCGCGCCGTATCAGAGGGTCTCTGGACGTTTCGGGGTCACTCTGTCACCCCCCCCCCCCTCTGTCGGTCCCAACAGTGGCCTCTACTGCGAGGCCACACACACACCACCGCGTGGCCACGTCCCCCTCTAGCTCCCGTTATGGGGAAGAAACTAATAAAGCTCTTTACTATCACCCCCGCCCCCGCCCCCGCCCTCCTTCCTATGACCGTAGCTGACGCGCATAAACTGCATTCCAACACCAATCTAATTGCTGACTTTACGGCCTCGTTTTTCCAAGTGCAACGATAACTTTTGATTAGCTGAGTTTATTGGGAGGCATGGAGGTAACGAGAAAAAAAAAAAAAAAAAGGACGGCGCAAAAAGAAGTAAGGTGGTCTATGTCACCATCATGGCGCTTTCATTATCTTCTCATCCCTGTCTGCGGGCGTATAAAAGCTGATGGATGGCAGGGCGGAAACAGATGCTGGTAGCGTGAGAGGGGCTGGCCGCGCTGCAGGGCGGGCGGGGGGGGAATAACCGGAGCACAGCGCCGTCGTAAGCACGAGAGAGAGCAGCGCTTTTATTACGTTTGTTTATTAATTTATATAATTGGAAAATGTGCGGAACGCTAGCGTCTATGTAAACATGTAAAAAATAAATTAGGCGGCAGGAGGGTGTACATCAAGATTCTGCAACACACTTTGGTGTGTGTGTGTGTGTGTGTGTGTTGGTGTGTGTGTGTGTGTAGGTGTTAGTGTGTGTGTGTCTTTGTGTTTGTGTGTGTATGTGTGTGTGTGTCTGTGTAGGTGTGTGTGGGTGTATGTGTGTGTCAACAGACACACACATACACCCACACACACCCACACACACACAATAATGTGCTCATCATAACTACTTTCTGGACAGAAAGTGAGCGACAGCAGTATTAAAACATGTATTAGCAGAAGAGTTTTGTGAGACATTTATTCATAAGCAGGCCCCTTGTGTGTATCTGTGTGTCTGTTTCATGATGGTCTTATATCTTATATCACAGCAGACTACAGTTTTCTTTACAACCTCTGCCTTCCCTTGCCTCTCACTCCTGTCTTCACTGTCTCCTTCCATTAGACATAAACACAAGGCCAATTCTCTTGGCTCTCCAGACGGTAACACACACACACACACTTCCCATCTCTTATTGATCTCTCTTTCTCTCTCTCTCTCTCTCTCTCGCCCCAACATTCAAACCAACGATCTGGTCTTGAGATCCTGTTTGAACAGGTTGTACGTTGTGAGTGTGTGTATGTGAACTGTGTAGTGTGTTGTTGGCTGTGTTTTTGTGTTGTGCATCGTACGTTAAATGTGTGTTGTGTGTTTCGTGCTGTGTGTCACGTGTTGTACGTTGTTTGTGTATTTGTTGTGTGTTTGGTGTTGTGTGTTATGTGTGGTGTGTTGTGTATTGTACGTTGTGTATGCGTTGTGTGTTATTTGTGACCCGACCCGTCACATGTCTGTCTGTCTGTCACCTCAACCTCTTCGCATCAGTGGTTGAGATGCTTTTGAGACAGATTTCTAGACGTCTCTCCTCCTCCCTCCTCTCCTCATCAGTAAACCTCCTGCTTAATGTTTCTCCCCTCTCAGTAAGCTTCAATCCTCACTTGGTTTGCTGACAAGTTGTCTCTTGAAGCCAAGCAGACAGGCCTCTTCCTCTTCCTCATCCTCTTCCTCGTCTGCCTGCCCTAATAATCCCGCCTCTTCCGGTGCGATCGCCACGCCGACGCGGGCTGCCTTTGAAGCGGCCCGCTCAGCGCCGCTATTTAAGGTTCGTGAGATGAAAGCAAGGCGAGCACCGAGACGGGGGCGGGGCTTAGAGTAGCAGAGGGATTAGGTACAGGTGGAAAGGGGGGGGGTGGTGGTGGTTGGGAAGGAGGTGGAGCTGGTGGTGATGAAGGAGGCGGTGATGGTGGTGGTGGGGTTGGTGTCCCATGCAACCCATTTTGAGTCGCATTGACAATCAGCCGATTGGGTCGTTTGGGTTGGAGAAAAGGCTTCCCGCGCCAAGCGCAGAGCTCCTTACCTCCCTGGTGAGGACGGCCAGGAAGCAGCCGTTGCTGTGTGCTGTGGGCTCCAGCCTGAAGAAGGGCCCCTCACATCCCTCTGGGGGGGCCAGGAAGCTGGGGAGGACCGGGCTTGGCCTGGATTACAGAGAATAATGCACACACACGCATGAACAGAGAACAAAGATATGCAGGAAAACGCACACACACACGCACGCACGCACGCACGCACGCACGCACGCACGCACGCACGCACGCACACACACACACACACACCTACACACACACACACACACACACACACCTGTGTGCACCTACCTAACTCATCCCTACTGTCTAACCCTCCATCTCCCTACTGTCTAACCCTCCACCTCCCTACTGTCTAACCCTCCACCTCCCTACTGTCTAACCCTCCACCTCCCTACTGTCTAACCCTCCACCTCCCTACTGTCTAACCCTCCACCTCCCTACTGTCCAACCCTCCCCTAACTAAATGCTAATGACATCGGCCTCATTAGTAAACTAACCTCACTGTATGAGGTTGAGTGTGTGGTCTGTACTACTGTATACTGTATAAGAAAAATATATATACATTAAAAAAAAATAATGATTTTTAAGTCAGACATCTCCTGTAACCCCATTTAGGAGAAGCCCTGGCATAGTGAACGTATAAACAGATGTGCTACAGAACGCAACAGATAAACCAAAAAACACACCAAATCAAAGCAATAAACACACATAAACTACTGCGCCTCAGCCAACGCCTTCCAATACAAGGATATTATTACGAGGGGTTTGATTAATGCCAGCCTGAGGCACCATGCAGTCTCTGACAGCTAAGATAAGGACGTGATGGCTGCTTCAAGCAACGGCAAACCGCAGAGCGCTGCCAGTCTAGAGTATAGAAAATAGTTGTTAATAAGTAAAATGAAAACATTAAATATATATACTATCGATTTTCTCTTCCTTTTCTCTATTTTTTTTGTATTACACTGTCAAAACTGTGATTGGGGTTAATTTATATTTACTTAATTAATAAAACTAATCTATTCCTAATAAAAATGAATGAGCCGTTTTGAATAATACTGAGCTGAGTTAAAAAAAAAATCATTTATTAAATGCATTTCACTGAGTTTGGGTTGAATAAAATAAACTATGAAACGCGGGATAAAATTTAATTGTTTTTCCCAAAAAGTTCTGTGGTGACGCTTAACGCTTAACACTACATATTATGTATGCATGTCATGCTCAGTATGTCTAAATGATACACAATATCAGCGTTTTGTCAGAATATAGGAAAATACTGTCTGTATCCACAGAGTAAATCACCCAATTATTCTTCGACAATGATGAGACCAATATAAATCCCAGAAATAGGGATTCAGATTGACCATAATACTTTATCTTTGTAAAGTATTTGCCTGATAATGTTTTAACCACTGTTTTCCTCTGTTGTAAGGAAAGAAGGGAACATATAAAGTAGGAAATGTCAAATTATTTGAGATTTAAAAAATAAAATAACACCTGAATAATGATTATTTTTGTCATTTCAGGCTCCAAGCGGTCCCAGCATTTATTTTAGGAATTCATAATTCGTCCCTAAAAATTCTTTGCTAAGAGCTATTCACAAAGCTGCGGAGACACTTTGAAAGAGAGAGCAATTTCTAAAATAAGCAAAGTAGCAGAGTTGATCCAGTGGCTGTGGATGACTTCAAGCTTAGGGAATGAGCTCACAGTGCCATACAGACAGATAGCTGACAGTGACCAGCCTGTGTTAGTGAAGGTAGAAAAAGATATTCATCAACCCCAGGTGCCATCAAGAAATTAATTGTAAGTGTGTTTAGTTCCATCACTCCATCATTTCTTGTGTCATTGAATTGATTTGATTTAATGGTGAGCTGATGTCATCCTTCTTATCTGGTATTACACTATGCCTTTGCAAGTACATTATCTCAATTATCTTTTCTAAAATACAGATGCAAATGGGCTGCATTAAGTGACAGCCCCATGTTATCCTGTCCCAAAGGTTGGAAATGATTTGGGAGATGTTCAATTAGGACCTTCTATTTTGGCTGCACAGTTTAAAATACACAACATTCTTTCTTTTTCAGAACGCTGAAATCTATTGAGTCTCATTGTTGCATTTATTACCCGACTTAATTTATTTCTTTAAATGTATTCAATGCTATTAAATTATAGTGTGTTTCAATTTGTTGTCTTTTTTTGGTGAATTAACTATCGGTTACATTTCTGGCTGGGCCGTGAGACATCGATAGAAACAGGCAGACCGGAAGGAGAGAGAGTGGAAGATGCCACAGTGAGCGGCCATGAAGGAAATGGTTTCAAACAAAAGGAAAGTTGTTCCAACCCAAAGTTCTGCAGCTTGGTTTGATCGTCCGGTTGGTTCCGGTTCTGCTCCAAGCATCTCCACACCACCTCCTCGTTCTCCTCTGGGAACAGAGACACGGTGCAATACACCACGGATCTGACCTGAGGGACTGACGCACACACACAGACACACACACAGAGAACGCACACGTTGTTTGGAAGATGTCAGCTTGTTTTTACATCCATGTTAAATCACTTCCCTGCTACTTTACATGATTACATTCTTTCTACACGCCCGCCTTCCAATGACACTGAAACACTGTGTGTATGTGTCTCTATGTGTGTGTGTGTGTGTGTGTGTGCGTGTGTGTGTGTGTGTGTGTGTGTGTAAAACAATGTGCTCAATGTGAAACACGCTTCGACCCAAGCCATTAATACATGCAATTACAACTGTTTGCACACTAAACACAATTGTGCAAAACACAGCAAATCAGCAAACTAATTTCTTGCGCAATCAAACAGGACAAAGCCACACGCTGTGTGTGTCACACACAAAAGCACACACAAACACACAGCTTTTCCCCATTTTCTATCAATTCAATTCTGTCTTTCAGATAAATCGCCGGAAGCACCCCTTGGAAGAAGTGAATCGAAGGAGTGCTTAAATATCTTCATTTTCTTCCGACACGTACAAAGCAAACCAATTCCAATTTCATTCAGCTAATGCGCTGGCTGCTGCTGGCTGCTGTCAGAGTTGAGCCATTCCTCTAATTTCCAGCTTTGATTTCACACTCAAACCTTACTTACAGCCAAACAAGGAACACCCCCACCCAGCTTCACTTTAAACTAAAAGAAAATTGTCTTATTTTTATATACACGTCTGTATCGTGTGGCCATCTAACAGAATTGTTGATCATGCACTTTTCATGCTTTTTTATGCTCTTTTATAGTGCAATAGAGTTCCGGGTGGTCAGGGATCGATGGGTGGTCGTTGGGGGTCAGGTTGGGGTGTTGCTGGGGGTCAGGTCGGGGCATTGTTTATGCGAGACGACAGCAAGATAAAAACACATTCAGCCTTTCCTCAGGTCATCTCCTTTACATAACAGCTAACTGGTAAAAAGGTGTTGCTGAGTTTGAGCATAAGCGTACAAGTGTACAAGTCTGTGTTTATGTGTATCTGTGTATTCATGTGTCGGTGTGGCACTCTCTCAGCTCTGTCTTAGTGTTCGTTTGTGTGTGTGTGCGTGTGCGTACATTGACGTGTGGCTGCAGGCTTAAAGGAAGGACCAGGAAATCCTGCGGCCATCGACCCGGCAGCATCCCCGGCAGCGCTGCTCGATACTCGTCCTCCGTGAATTAACGGCGCTGTTCCCAGACGCCGCGGTGCACAGAGATCAGGTGGGAAAGTGAGGAGCGGGGTGGGGTTGGGGGTTGTTTATCGATGGCAGTGGGATCCGCTAACGGGTCCTGGTTGGTGGAGGGCTGTGGCTGAGCGTGACACCAGTGGAGGGTGATGAGAACCACCCGGTACTAAGCAGAACCATAAGTCTGGACCGCGAGACCACTACAGAACGTCTTCCTATTCCCACCATGTAAGCTGTCTACTGGGTCAGATGAAGAGCTGTATGCAGCCTCAAGCCGTGCACGCCATCGCGTGAGGGGACTGGTGTGGCTAGCCAACTTTAAGAATGTCATACTTGTCGTTCTGCCAGTCTGATTGTGTGTCTGTCTGTCTGTCTGTAGCAGCCGACCGTGGCTGACCAGAGTAGTGGGACATTACGGTTTCTAATTAAGACCCTGTCGGTCTCCCGGGACCAAGCGAGCGGCTGAATAACGACACGAAGGCTGAGAGGATCACAGAGAGGAGGCTCGAGATTGAGAGTCTGCCGTCAAACGGGCATCGAACCCATTTCCTCTGAATGCACGCCGACCCGCCCGACCCACACGCACACACACACACATACGCTCAGACACACACGGACCATCAAACACTCACAGCTGAAGGCGTGCTGGAGGTCCTTGGTTTGCTGTGCTACCAGAGCTTCCAGCTTGCCTTGGGCTACGGAGCCCTGGGAGAGGTACGGCAGCAGGGCTCTGTCTGGGGGAGGGGAGAGAGGACTTTAGTGGAGGCCGTTAGGCTGGCTGGTACACAGTGGCTGGTACACACTGGCTGGTACACAGTGGCCGGTACACACTGGCTGGTACACACTGGCTGGTACACAGTGGCCGGTACACACTGGCTGGTACACACTGGCTGGTACACAGTGGCTGGTACACACTGGCTGGTACACAGTGGCCGGTACACACTG
>NC_136943.1:5876513-6006219 GCF_949987615.1 Pollachius pollachius
CACGGGGCCTCGGTGTGGACTCTGAAGGTCCATCCATCCTCCATCATGACTGGAGAACCGGGTTCTGCGGAGAAGGGGCTTGCATTTGTGTCTTTACACTGTGGGACATTCTATTGGAAGACGTACCATTGTTGTTGTTGTTTTTGTTGCTGTGATAACATTTGTTTATGATTGGATTGAGTTGTGAAATGTGCTGTGTGACACAGTTGAAAAAAGACATGCACAACCACACAGACACACACACACACACACACGCATACACTATGCGCACACCTGCAAGTAAAAACACACTAACGTCGTGCCTTGCCAAGACCTTGTTACTGCTTCTTAATTAAACACAGGAGGACGCCATATTCCCTATCATAGAGCCCCTTAATTCCCCCTCTCTCTTTCTCTCTCTTTCTCCTTCTCCCTCTCTCTCTCTCTCTCTCTCTCTCTCTCTCTCGCTTGCTCTCTTTCACTCTCTCTGTCTCTCTTTCTCTCCTTCTCTTTCTCTTTCTCCCCTCTTTCTCGCTTCCTCTCTCTCTCTCCCTCTCCCGCTCTCTCTCTCTCTGACTCTCCCACTCTCTCCCTCTCTCTTCATCTCTCTTCCTCTCTCTCCCTCTCTCGCTCTTCCTCTCTCTCCCCCTTCTATTCCTCCCTCTCTCTCTCTCTCTCTCTCTCTCTCTCTCGCTATCTCTCTCTCTCTCCCCAGGGTGTTAGCATGGTATTAGCAGCAGATGGTGTTGCAGAGCAACAGATTGCCGTGGCCTCAATGGTGGAGCTAATGGGCCGCGGAGCTAGCCGCAGCAGGCTACGCTGCGCCATCGCACCGAGGAATTAGCCGCTGCTCATTATGCATTCCAGGGGCTTTTTAATTCAGCTTTTTTTAACAATTTGGAAAGGTCGATCGGAGGGATATTAAGGCTGGGCCAACCTCTCCCTGCAGTGTCGTTCCCTCGACCCATCCCGCCCTCTATGATTGGTCCAGGCCCAGCCTTGGAATGAGGCGAGCGTGCGGGGGGGGGGGGTTCTTTGTTATTGCGTTGCCCAGCAACAAGGTCCCGCGGCGGGGGCGAAGAGCTGAACATGCGTCACCTATAGAAGAAGCTCTCTGACATCAGGGACCTGGCAGACATGACAACATACAGCTGCCCTGACAGGTGGCACAGTGAGGGGGGCAGGCCCCCCCAACACAAAGGCACGCGTGGTCCGGGGAGGAAGACTTCGTCACGTCAGAAGCGAATTTCAACTTTCTCTTGACTTCTTGAAACTAATTTCAGCAGGGCTTACTCCACTGTGTCCCCGGGGGCCTGTTTCATTGGTGGATGTGTCAGTGGACCTAATCAACCCCCCTTCCCCCTAGATTGCATATTGGAAGTCATGCTATTTCTGTCCTTTGCAGGATTTGTGCTTCAATTCCTCCCTCGGATGCGATCACATGCGCTGCAGGCGGTTTTCCACACAGCAGGTCCATCTAGACCTTGCCCCCCCCCCCCCCCCCTATTTACTACTAATCAGCTCTCTCTACCTTTTCCCTCTCTCTTTCTCTCTCTCTCTCTCTCTAGCTCTCTGTCCCTCTGTCTCTCTCCCACCCTTTCTCCCCACTCACTCTCTCATCCTCTTTCTCTCTCCCTCCCTCTCCCTCTCTCCCTCACTCAACCTCTCTCTCTCTCCCCTCTGTCTCTCTCTCTATCAAGGTTGAACTTTATAGATGCCAGCGGTGTAAAATGGGGTGAGAGTGAGTTCCTCAGAGGGCCTCATTGCGTCTGTGGGCTTTATTGTCTCGCCAGAGGGATGCAGAGTAACGACCTGCCACCTCCACATAGGGAGGGCCATTCATTTCACCCCGGGCTGTAATTCACCAGGGCTACTGTGTGTGGGGGTGTTTGTGTGAGTGTGTGTGTATGTGTACGTGTATGTGTGAATGGCTGTACCTGTGTGTTTGTGTGTGTTTGTGAGTGTGTGTGTGTAGGTGTAGGTGTGTGTGTGTGTGTGTGTGTGTGTGTGTGTGTGTGTGTGTGTGTGTGTGTGTGTGTGTGTGCGTGTGTGCGCGTGTGACCTGAATGTTCAGGAATGCCCAATAGCTTGCCTAATATTACTCCCTTCAAGTGTGCCAGGAAGGTAAATGCATGGGCAAAAAAACATCTGCAAATGTGCGGGACATGTCTTCATCTGTGTGTGGGTGGGCTGTGTGTAGATCGCGTGACACGGGGCTCTCAGTGACTCTGCTGTGCTCCACTGAGGCGCTGATCAATTAAGCAAACATCGTTTAGGGCACCTGCTAATGGGGCCCCGCCCCATTGCAGGGGAGCTGTGTCCTTTCCAGTGCCACTGTGTCTGGATCCATGCATGAATTACCATGTAATCGCCATACCTTTAAACTACAATCCATCAACATTACACCGGACATTTACCCGCGGGGTTGCCGGGTTCATGTAACCTTGACGACGAGCAAGACTCCGGCGGCATCGCCCCGCCGTCCGACACGGTACTCACAGTGCGAGGAGCGGAGGGGGTGCCTGCCTCCCAGGAGCAGGCTACCTATCTCCCCGTCTGTCTATCAGCTGTCACTGATGTGTGTTTGGAGGTGAAACGGTGAAACGTGAGCTACACAACACTAAAAGACTGATATATAGACCTGCTTCTTGCACAGTGGTTGTGCTTGCATGAAGGCTCTGTGTCCAGTGATCCTACCGATGTAAGGAGCTCCATGACTTCTGGGGATCTTCATAATGAGGTCATCGGTATAATGTAGGGGGCGACATCAGCCCCCGTACATCTTGGGTGCAGAGATTCACGTCCGATACGCTTCCCTCTGGTGCCTCTTCGACCCACAACGATGTGCACAATGATGTGCCTAAAGTAGATCTGCCTTTCATCATAGCCAATCAGTCTTGATCGCCTTGAACTGCGCTCATTTAAATCCCGAAGCAATGACAAAGGTACTCGAGGGGGAGAATGTACAGTTGAGTCTGACCATACGTACCCCGTAATGTTCTGCAGTCCAGGAACCTGCTGTGGCTAAATACACAGCTGTTAGCCTCAGCATTCAACCCAGAACCCAGACGAGCGTGTTGGAGAAGGCCACTAAGCACGCCCAGAGCCTGAATCAAAACCGTTGCCCCCCTCGGCAGAGTTGTTACGCCATTTTGCTTGCTAAATAATGGGCCTATGTGTTAGAGAAAGTGGCGAAAAAAAAGAACAAAAACGACGGTTTCTTGATTTTTGATGTATGCCTCCTTTGATTGTGGAGGAGGATGTGAAGGACTAGCGGTGCTCTGTGAGTGATGCAAGGAGGCTGTGATACAGAAACTGAGCTGTAACTGATCAGAGGGGGGAGGACGAGAAGCAGCGGTTCCTGTCATTGAGTCGGGAGTATGGCAGTTGGGGAAAAGCCGTGTTGAGTACACACGGCTTTTCCCCACAACGTAGGCAACGGAACGGGATATTTTAAGCTTTCAGTTTTAGGCTGCCTTGACTGGATTTGATTGTCAAGATTTGTCAAACTACTGTTTTCATAGGACCTCATTTTGCACTGCAACTTCAATTTGATGCTGACTGCGGTGAAATGGTGATTTTGGTTTGTTCCACCTGGGTGTTCCTGTCTTGTGTGTGTTCATTTTTTAAACCCTAATGATTTAGCTCAAAACCAGGAACCCACTTGAGGTTCTCACTCACCATCGGTTGAGCCAGGTAAAAGCAGCTGTCAATCAAGATGTCCTCCAGTAGTTCTTGATCTGTGCGAGAGAAGACATGGAGTCTTTGATTATTGGAATACCCATTGGACCAGCGCATTAACATACAGACAGACTGGAAGATATACAGCACAATTAGAGCACCTGACATGGGGAGTACAAAATAAATGACATTGACAAACTGGCAATGCAAATGATTTGAAGGACAAATCCATACGTCGAAAAAGGGAGAAGGAGGCATCGACAATTGAAGCGAGTTTCCCCGAGGCAGCAAAAAAAACACAAGATCACAGTGCTTTAGTGTCAAGAGGAAGCTAATTCAATTACATGGTGAATGGGGTGTAATTTCCAGTGATTAAAGAACCATTTGTTGTCTGACAGGGTGAACCGAGACTCAGTAATAACTTGCCTAATTTCATTCTCAGATTGTGTTTGTGCGTGTGGACCGACAGTCAGCGTTCGGGACAGATGCCCACGCACACTGTGGAATCAGTCAAACACAATTGGCCGACGTGTGTGTGTAGAAGACGTGCTTATTGAATAAAACACATTAACCCAGCTACCAGTGGCTATCACTGTGTCACTTTGCCACAAATGTGTATAAAATGGAGAAATGTGTGGACAAAGGACTGGATTAGAGTATGGATAGTTTAAATGGTGTATGAATCAACATGGTTTGATGGCTCACGTCCTTTATCAAACATTTGATGGTGGAGCTATATAAGCATACTATTCCATTCTACCTGCAGACAGACACAATCACACACACACACACACACACACACACACACACAGGAAAGCTTCCTAAAGCCCACAAATGTCTTCCTTTAATACTGAAACACAGAGAAGATTCAAAAGTGTCTTTGTTTAAGCGTGTGCGTGTGTGTGTGTGTTTGTCTGCGTGTGTGTGTCTCTGTGAAAGTACCCTTTTTTGTGTAGCACCATGGCAACAGTCACAACTGCTCAGCCGTCATAACATCGCAAATCATGTTAAATGGCCTACAACACAAACGTATACTCGCGCACACCCAGACACACACTCATAAACCGAGCAAGATGTATGCACTCACACACAAACAGACACACACACACACACACACACACACACACACACACACTCATAATCGCAGAAAGATACGTCCATAAACCCTCACAGACACACACACACACACACACACACACACACACACACACACACACACACACACTCATAAACCCAGCAAAATGCATGCATGCACACTGCCAGACACACACACAAGCTGTCATTTGTAACAGGCATTGGTCAATAGGTTGCACTGATGGTATTACTGGTTTGAGGTCAGTTAAGCCCCAGGGAAAGAAACACTTGCTGCCCACAGTCAAGCAAAAAAATAACTAGAGTGGGTCAGCCTATAGGAGCCTCTAGAGGTAATGTGGTCCTCCCCACACATACATCAACCACAGAGAACAAGGGAACAGCCAATAGAGCAGATTACACTAAAGAGCCCAAGAACTCAACGTTCCTCGATTGCTTTTTAGTCTTAATAACACGTTCTCCTAAATGCGGCAAATATCCAAGACATCCTACAAAGGGTTCAGGACTGATTGTGCTCCAAGCCAGGGGGAAGCGCCCATTCTCACCAGGGACTGGGTAATGCGAAGGCCATTTCAGCGGCTCTGTGGCCATTGTCTCGTTCACACACAATGAGCGGTGAGTGATGAATGACTGCAGTTAAATAAATCTACCATTTAGGGGCTGGGGGCTGAATGCTGGCTGCCCTTGGCCTCGATCAAACCCTGCTCTGCCAAGTGGTCTGCGGACTGCAGATCACGGACCAGAAGACACAGAAGGAGGCAGAGATGTGCCTGCGACCATTCAGTCCAGTAGCCTTGGACACCGTGGTGACCATATATCTTGTTATGTTCACCTATACGTAATACTCCCATTGGGCTTCAGGTGTATTTGCTGAAGCGCGTCCAGAGACTAGCCTCAAGGACAGATCCAGGGCGCGTTTGTTCATCTGTCCCCTGCGGCAGGCTGACTCTAGCTCCAACCCCAGCCACCACCACCACCTCCCCAACCGTCCGTCCGTCTGTCCTTCCATCCATCCATCCATCCATCCATCCGTCAAGGTTCCCCGGCCGTCTGGTGCCGCTCTTGCAAACATTGAGCCGTAAAAACAGCAATGGGAGCGCAGAGCGAATAGGAGGGAGGAGAGAAGGCAGCCTGGGGTGGAGGGGGGAGAGAGCTCACATAGTTAGCCACAAGGCTTTTTGTGTGTCTTGCCTTCTCCCAGATTCCACTCATGCCTCTATGGCTGCAGGGAGGCGGCTGCCATTCGAGCGGCCGTGACTGCGCAATTAGCCGCTGGAGAAGTGATCAAGGTGGTAATTAGTGAGCAAGCGATGGCACGGGGAGGTAGACTGGAGGCTCGGCTTTCATGAGGACTGGGGGGGGGGGTCCAAGACTTGAGGGGTCTTAATCCCCCAGAAGAAAGAATATATAATATAATAGAAAGAACAGCGGGAAAAGGAGGTTTCTATCTGTAAATCTGAATATGTAGAAATTGATCGACCCTCAACCGCACAATGCTTATCTAAAGTGACGTTTTATCTGAGGCAGACTATTGATCAGGGCAGCGTATTTCAGCATCGATCGCATGTGCCGGCGACAGGGCAGCCGGGTGCCCTCGACCCCCCCCGCAAAGCTTACTGTTGGCTTTCTGTTGTTTAGAGCTGATAAGAGTTATAATCACAAGATCAATAACACAGGGGCTCATTGCCGTTTTCCTTTGCAAGTTTTCTGCCGTTGAGGCATTTCTGCTCGAGGTTAAGACCTGACCTTAGCTCAATTTTGGATCGGTCTTCCATTTGGCAGTGCAGGTATCATGTGTATATGTGTGTGTGTGTGTGTGTGTTTGTGTGTGTGTGTGTGTGTGTGTCTGCGTGTGCGTGTGTCTGTGTGTGTGTGTTTTTGTGTGTGTTTTGCGCCAGGCCACACGCAAGCTCATGTGTCTCTAAATCAGTGTGTGCACCTGAGGTTGGTCTGGGGAGGGAGGGAAGGAGGAGAGATTAACACTCCCTGACTTACGGCCTCTGTCATCTGAACCCCTGCTTCTAATTTCATGACACAGGAAGTGCCCATGAATCCATCACACATGCCCCTCCCCACACACACTCACACACACACACTCACACACAGAAATGATGTGACGATCAGTCCGTGCAAAGTAATTATGTTCAAATAAATACACTTTAACAGACCGACATATACACCCGAAGTAAACACTCCTGACAGGTATTTTTTAACTCTCACACACACACACACACACACACACACACACACACACACACACACACACACGTTGAAAATAACAGACACAAACAAAATTTCTCATACATAAACAGACATATACACACAGAAACACAAACACAGACAATGAAAAAAATATACATAGACACACACAAAGAAAGCCACACTCAAACTCAGACGCCGACAGAACGATGAATACACCAGACTTAGGGTTAGTCATCTTCTGGTAATTGGTACCTTTTGTCCCCCAGTAATGTTGAACACAGGTTTTCCAATTAAAATGTTGAAGACCGCTTTTGGTTACAAAAGAAAGTGTTGCTGCGATCGTATCAGCTATTCAGTATCTAATAAGCTCTACCCCGATCCAAGCTCTTCCAACTCCCCGCCAATCTACTCCTTCATTAGCCTTATCGTCTCCATCCCATTATCCGTCCGGCCGTCGCGAGCCAAATGAGCTCATTACCCACGAGACGTTCAGGTGGACGCCGATATTGACATAGTGGGGCAGGTGTAATGAGGTGGCACTGATACCCCCCCCACACACACACACGCACACACACACACATACACGCACACAGAAGGACACACACACAAAAACACACATGCACAGATACACACACACACACGGACAAGACTAGTCTTGTCTTGGGCCCTAACCCATAATGAGGGTGAAATTGAAACAAAAAACAAAAGGCATGTAAAGGGTCTGTAGGCTAGATTTGAGTTATAATGAGAGAGAGAGAGCAGAAAGAGAAGCCAGATTTTGAAACAAAAGAACCCAAAAAAAGTCCTCTCCCATCCTTCCTACCTAAAAGTTATCCTCAGCATTTCATTCAGAAGCTGATGAATGGCTCTGGCATTTCGAAAAAATGACACTAAAATTAATGATTTCAAATTTTGCACAAATGTAACACCTTTATAGGAAGGGTTTCAAATTTGGAGAAACCAGCCATAATAACCTTTGTCTTTTTTCTGTGATGAAATCAACTGAAATCATCAATGGGGTTCACACTGGTCAAACCAAATTGTGTTTGATGAAAACAACACATTTCCTTATTTGCCTCTCATTCCAAGTGTATAGCTGGTTAAGTACAACTTAAACCAACAGCTTTTCTCTAAATAAAGACAGCCCCTCACCTATAAGGAGCGGTGAGAGGTGGACGGTGGAGCTTTGGGTGGAGGTGGGCGGTGGGTGGGGGAGAGAGGAGGGTATGGAAGTATGGCAGAGCAAGATTAGTAATGACAGCGGTCTGGAACGCATTCAAACCCCTCATGCGTGGAGAACGAGGAGGAATCGATTCCATCCAGACGATAGCTCCCTGATGCTCATAACGAACCCCCGTCCCGACTGTGTTCGACTTCATAAAGCCCCCCCCTCCCCCCATCCTGCCTCTCTCTCTCTCCTCTCCACTCACCCACCACTTCTCCACATAACTGATTAACTGATTATGGGGAAAAATAGATTTGCTGCAATATACACAACTCCCCTCTGCAATTTAATTATTCGTTTTGGTCTATTCGTTTCCGCCCCTCGGCCCTTATCAATTTATCTCCATCCAATTCCATTTGCCAATTCACTTCACCTTGGCCATTTGTTCAGATACTAACCGATGTTACCTTGGTTGGCCTGGGCCAACGGGGACTTTTTCCTTTGGTTCTCAAATAGGTTTGCTGTGTAGGTGGTAGGGAGATGGCCAGGGAGGACAGAAGGAAGCAAGGTAGGGAAGAAGGAAGAAGGGAAACAAGGAAGGAAGATAGGGAACTATGTAGGTAGGAAGGGAGCAAGGTACAGAGGAAGGAGGGAAGGAAGGGAACAAGGAAGGAATATAGGGAACTATGTAGGTAGGGAGGGAGCAATGTACAGAGGAAGGAAGGAAGGAAGGAAGTGAACAAGGAAGGAAGATAGGGAACTATGTAGGTAGGGAGGGAGCAATGTACAGAGGAAGGAAGGAAGGAAGGAAGGAAGGGAACAAGGAAGGAAGATAGGGAACTATGTAGGTAGGAATGGAGCAAGGTGCTGCGGAAGAAAGGAAGGAGAGAAGGAGGGAAAGAAGGAAGGGAACAAGGAAAGAAGAAAGGAAGGGAGGGAGGAAGGGCGCAAGGAAGGATCGAAGGACTCTTACATTTCAGTGTGTTGAAGGCCAACTCGTAGGCTGCCAAGTCCGTCCCCCCCTCCTTGACCTTGGGTAGGGCAGAGCCTCCTTGCTTGCCATAATTGACCAGCCGGTGAGACGCAGGCTTCTGCTGGTGATTGTTCTGGAAGATGGCGGCTGCCAACAGGTACACACGGTCAGGGAACCCCGGCTGGCCGCTAGCAGGGGCTGCGAAGAGCTCCGCATGAGGAGGAGGGCTCTGCTTGGCGGCGGAGTCGTCCATCAGAGATAATGGCTTGAGAGCAGGCATCTGGGTGCCAGCATTTGTCTTTGGCCGTCTGGGGTTATGCCTCACCATGATGTCACCGCTGTGTGTGCCTCCTCTGGACAGCTCGAGATGAACACCTCTGAGAATCCTTAACAACAAAAGTGTACGCCAAATGTTTGAAAAGAGGATTTTTTTTATGTTAAGTTCAGCAAACAGATCTATTTGTATGTCTACCACATCTAATGGTTATAAAAATGTGATTAATCAGAATATGGTTCTTGTCAAATTAAGAATTTGAATAATATCAAGAGATAATACTATACGCAGTGCACACATTGTGTGTGCGCGGTTCGCGTGTGTGTGCGTGTGTGTGTGTCTCTGTTCGTCTCTGTCTGTTTGTGATCAAAAGTAGTATTTCTAATTAATCACTTTCTACTGAGTAGTTCACACTTGTTGAACATTAAAATCAAAATAAACGGTACATTACCTTGTGAGTTTCTGGTTTTCCTTCCCAAAAGTGTGATGACGTATCCAGAAGCCCTCATACTATCAATCGAGGTTCGTTATCCATTACCCACGTTTCTCCGTTAACGATCACAGTATCCTAACGTTACTCTCCCCGAGTTTTTACTCAACTTTCAATCGTAAAACATCTCTTCTAAACCCTCTCGGACCAACGGGTCGAAAACGATCGACGCATCCAATGATGTGGCGAACGTACAGCCTTCCTGGCTACTACTTTCACCCCAGCCGTCACAAAATAATCGGTCAATAATTAACAACATTAGACTTTTTTGTTTTGTTTTGTTGAAACCTTGTTTCGGACTGAACGCGAACTTCCTCAGGAACGCGGATCTCCTCGGCCCCAGCACCCCTTGGTCACCATGGCGACCGGGTGAATCCGCGGTCCTCCGGGCGAGTCCCTGGTCCTGTTGACACAGCGTCGAGCTGTGGTAAGTTGCTGGGTTCAGCAATGCATTCGCAACACTTACAGCCGCGTTGACAGCGAGTTCTACCATAGAGCCAAACGCAATTGTTTTTACTCGTTGGGGGACAATAAAAAAAATAAAAAGTCCTGTCAGTTCCATCCAGATCGTTGATCTTTATTTGTATCTGAACTGAAGCATGATTTATTTTCATCATCATTATTAATGTTACAATGTGGTCTGCGATGGGGCCTGAGACTATTGCATAGAGGTAACACACGATGTTTGTGGGTGCCTTATTTTATGCACACACACACACACACACACACACACACACACACACACACACACAAAAAGACGTTCACGCACCCGCGCGCGCACGCACGCACACACACACACACACACGCACACACAGACATGCATTCTATTGATGCAAATGATTCATTTTCCATTCAGGGAGTCTTCGTGCTCCCTCTGTGGGGGGCATCGACATCCGAGAACACTCCCATCAGACGTGTCATCAGAATAAAAGTGATTATCATTCAGTGACCCTTCCCTTAAAGCCCAACTTGTATTGACCGTGCCAGCCTATCGCAGCCAACGGACACACCCCCTCACTGTGGGGGGCAATGCAGGCATGTACCTGTCACGTTTACAAGTGGTTTTCATGGTCACGTCATTGCCTCAACGTTTGTAAAGAGACGTTTTATGCCCTGCCAGCCCACTTAGTAGTCCTCTAGTCAACGGAGTGTTCTTGCTGACTCGGTCGGATCACATCCTGTGAGCTGCTCCTCATAAAACATTGAATACAAGTTGAGGCACAATTGTCGTCATCCTGGGCTCCTTAGGCTCCATACATGTCACAAATCAGCCACACGCACGCACTCACGCACGCAGCCACACACACACACACACACACACACACACACGCAAGTCACTAGCTGTGATATGACACGCTAAAGTAGATCAAGCGTTTTTTACGTGTATTTGTTTTTTTGTGTGTCTATCCACCTGTGCTAATGACATGCTTCCCGCGCGCTTTGCTTGCTCTGTGATTGGAGCGGCGGTGGTCGTTAATGAAGCGGAGCCGTGCAGCTGGGTGCCCTGATTGCAAGTGTTCAAAGCTGCTCGGTTCAGACAAAATGTCGACTGCATCAGAATATTGTGACTGTTTTCCAAGTGCATCAGCGGTTTGGCAGTAAAAAAAACTCCAGGTAGGTTTAAGTTAACTCAAGAAATAAAGAAATAAATGTGCTACATATATTGGTAATTAGCCCATATAAATATCAAATAGGGTCTACATTAAAATAGGCCATATAGCTCCGCATAATTAGACAAAGTCGTCATGATGTCCTCGCCTCAATCTGTAGGTGTGCGGGCCCTCAAAAGTGGTAATAAAATCCCGCTCCCGATCTATTTTGACGTGATCTTCTCCTGACCTACACTTGTTCAGTTAACGGTTATACTATTGGTTGTGTTGTGTAGAAAAAAAAATTAAGAATGAAAACTGCGCATGTGCAAGAAGGTAGTCCTGGCTGATGGGAGAGCATTGCCCTCTGCTGGTGACATCACGTTACTGTAATGGGGTCCTGGTATTTACTGTATTGCATGTCATTGGGCAATTGCTTAACCATTACCTGGTCTCGTTGGAAATGATTAACTAGCCGTTGACCCAGCAATTTGACAGAACTTCCTCACCATTACTAGATAGACTAGGGGGGGAGATGAAAACATTTTGTAGATAACGTTAAACCCCCTTTTAAAACGTTAACATTTCACATGACGCTTATTAGGCTACGCTGTAATATTGTTGAGAACAGGTGCATTGCATCCTGTACCCCAGTACATCCTTCCACTTGTACTTTATGCTCCCTCGCTGTAGGTGAGGTAGACCTACAGTAGGCTTTTGGGGTGGCGGGTCGTGCTCTATTATTAATGACCCGTGTTGGCTTACAGCCCCGTCCCTCTCCCTACAGTAACATGGCTCATCTGTTAGCTGCTAACCACATGAAGTCTGGACAGGAAGATGATTAGTCTGTGTTTTGACATGTTTTATATTCAAAAACATTATCCTTATTGGTTGAGCTGTAAAAGTATGTAAACACCAGTTGAAATACATTAAGACGTAGTTGAATGAATGGTGGATGTGCATTGTGCATAAAAGTTAGAGCTACAATGTGCGCGGTGGTAACATTTTCATTAACACATTTTCTTTGGGGTGACTAAAACCATTAATCAATAGTTTTTGTAGCTTATTAAACAAAGACATTATTAGGAGGAATATATGACTATGACATATCAAGTTTAAGCTGCCCTACTGAATCTGTTGGCGAAATAAAAGACCCAGATAAGTAACGACAACGATATCGATGCGTAAAACCCCCAGGGGGAATGACATCATCTTTTGGAAGCGCTCCAAGTCAGCGTCCCTCGTTGAGACCGACGCAAGCCAGCGGGGCTGGTTGCGGGGGAAATCGACCGCTTGCTGCGTGGTCGGGTCACGGCGCCCTGCCCATAATGAGGATGCTCATGAGGAAGACCATGGCGAAGAAGATCCACATGAAGAAGCGGTCCATGACCTTGGCCACCTTCTTCCACTCGGCCCCCTTGGCGCACGTGGCCCGCTGCTCGCGGAAGCAGTTGGCGATGTACTCCACGTTGCGCACCAGTTTGGGCTCCACCCCCGGGATGCCGTCGCCATGGCTACAGAACACGCAGGGGCCAAAGGTAATGGCGGGGCCCAGGAGCAGGGAAGGGAGGGGCTTCTGGTCCTCGGGGCAGCAGGGGGGCTTCTGCTCGTCCGCGCAGCAGAGCTTGCGGCCGGGGTCCTCGTAGCAGGACAGGGGGTCCCTCTCCTCACGGGGGATGTGGTGCTGGGGCTTCCCCCGGGGGAGGTGTTGGGCCCTGGGCGTCTGGGGTCTGGGGGGCCGGAGGTGCTTGAGCTCCTTGGGAGCCCCGCGGCCCGCCCGGGCGGGGTCGGGGCCCGGGCTGTGATCGTCGAGCTGGAGGTGGGAGGAGGAGGTGGGCGAGGAGGTGCAGTTCTCGCCGACCTCGTAGACGAAGAAGATCTTGGACATGTAGTCAATGATGAGGACTTTGGCCCACTGGGGGACGGGCTTGGCCTCAGCGCTGCAGAAGTGGATGTTCATGATGAAGATGGTGAGTGCCGTGGACGCGGTGATCATGGTCATGGTGGCGATGTAGTACTTTCCTGGTGGGCACAGGGAGAATATGGACACAGCGGTGGAACATGTATTGTATACTGAATGGATCTTAGAATATTTGAAGAATGCTTGAATGCTAAGAATGTGTTTATCACGGACAGTTTTTTCCGAAATCTTTCTTGGTATCAAATCTTTTGAACCTGTGGTATTTTTTTATACCAGTTCCTTTCGTCTGGTGGAGTCTGTGCACAGAGGTTAGACAGCACTAAACACACCTTGACACCAAATGAAAGCCATAGGACTAAGATAACCGATTTTTCAATGTTCTTTTAAAACTCTCAGCCAATGAAATGGCCGCCCAGACAGACCGGCAGACCGACAGACAGACAGACAGACAGACAACCCTCGTACCAATGAGCGGCACGCTCTCTGAGGGCGGCATGCTCTCGGCCACCATGAGCTGGAAGACGGTGAGCGCCAGCAGCACGGTGACGCCCAGGGACACCTTCTCCCCGGAGTCGGCGGGCAGGTAGAAGCCCAGCGGCGCCAGGAAGGAGATGAGGAAGCAGGGCAGCAGCAGGTTGAAGATGTAGAAGGAGGAGCGTCTCTGCAGCAGCACGGTGTAGGTGATGTCCGGGTAGGGGTCGGAGCAGCAGCCGTACATGATGACGTTCTTGTGGGCCGGCATGCCGTGGCACTCCCACTCCACGTTCTCCACGAAGTCCGACAGGTCGCCGCCGTCCATCGCCATGGCGATGTCCACCTGTCGCCCCGGGGGGTCAGACGGAGTGTGTGTGAGGGCCGGTGTGGTCTGATGTTAGGAAACCTTAGAAAGGTTTGACGTGTGACGTCAGACCCAAAACCCTGCGAAAAAACCCCTGCTTAACGACCGTCAGACATGACATGTTACAGACATGGGAAGAACTTGCCAATTGCTAGCATATAGCATCTGCGTGGGGTATCAAACCCACGTCACCAGAGAAGCAAGGCAGCAGGTTTGCCCACGGTGCTAGACCATGACACAAGGGTTAATGTTGTACACGTTAAATAGTAATGACCCGTGGGATTCTTATCTCTCCACAATAACGATGTCTGCATCACACGCTCCTTAAGCCCCGCTTGGCTCAACATACTATTCCCCGTTCGTCAAGGCAGAGCGGTTTGAGCTTGTTATATCCGGTATAGTCGGGAAGTAAAGATTGAAGAAGGAACCACTACTTTGAGAAGCTTTCATCCTAAGCCACTGTGTATATATATATTTTGCTTCATGTCAATAATGAGCAGGTTGTGAGGCTCGAGGGTGTCTACAGTACAGTCAGACTGTGGACTGTGGTATCAAACGCTCAACCTGTTGGCTGGGAGTCAAACACCCTAACCCCCATACCTTTCCTGTCCCCAAACACAGAAGAAGAAACTAACCTGAGTTTAGACATGGTTCTGGCCGTGGTTCTGACCTGGTTCCCGTTGTAGGTCCAGGACCCGAAGGTGAGGTTGCACTCCTGGCTGTCGAAGGGGAAGTAGGAGACGTCCACCACGCAGGAGCTCTTGGTGATGGCCGGGGCGTCCCAGGTGATCTCTCCGTTGTAGCGCAGCACCACGTTGGTGTCCATCGGGCCCGAGAAGTCGTCATCAGCCCTGGAGGAGAGAGGGACGCCACCACACTATGAGGACACTCGCTACTCGGACGGTCATACGGTAACGCTGAGGTATCAGATACCACGCTTACATTTAGGAATCACTTCCACTACACCCCACAAGAAACGCTTAGTGGCTTAGTAGGAAAGCAGGGAAACGGGAGTAATTATTATTTAATAGCACAATATTGTACAGTATACATGGAATTAAACTGGGAAGCTTAGGAAGAGTCTAATTAAAATAAGTTAAAAGCATCAACCTTCAAGACACATGCCATTAATGTATGAAAATAATTAAGGTAATAATAGTAGTGGTATCAAAGTTGTCGAGACCTTGTAGTTATACACAAACAGCCAGGTTGTGTGTGTTTACATGAGTGTGTGTATTTGGACTACTTGTTATAGAGGACCAGGTCTTGCCTCCACACTGGGGACACAGACCACCTACTTGTTATAGAGGACCAGGTCTGGCCTCCAGACCAGGCTGCTGGGGATGCGGATCACCTCCAGGCCGTCGTAGTCCTCCTTGTTCCACTTGAGGTAGGCATCGTTCCAGGTCAGCCTGATCCACAGGTAGGCAATGAGCACCTGGTTCCTCTCGTCCTGAAGAAGAGAGGAAAAGCAATAGGACGAACACCTCTCCTGCTCCCTCTCATAGTGCCCCTTCAGTCCCTCTCCCCCTCAGCTAGATGTCCTTATTCATCGTTACTCTATTTCACACATGCCCGTCTAAAGTGTATTCCTCTGATCTTCTGAAATACAGATTGAGAAGCTCGACTCCACCCAGGTACTGAACCAAGGAGAGAGTAACCCCATTAAGGTAACCACGCATATACACGCACGCAAACATACAAACCTTCACACACTCATAAAACATAACATTTTGACTCTCATACACAGTTTATAGATTACGTTATAGCCACAACTACAAAGTACTACAAACGTGCAGCTTTTCACATGGGAATCCACAGACGGCAGCAGTGATGAACGGGTCCAGACGCACCTCCCAACCTGAACAGCAACAGGAGCTGTCTATGTAACCGTAGGCTGATGAAATGGGTGGATTCACATACAGTAGGGTGACATAAGCCCTGTGAGTGATCACTGTAATGTAGTCCTCCCATCTTGATTGATCACTTGTTTGATTAAATGTGTTGTTGGCTATAAAAGCTTTGGCCTGGCTGCTGGTGGCCCAGGCAGCCTGTTGATGTTGATGTAATCAGATTATCAAAATCGATAATGACTCGAGTCGAGTCATGTTTGGTATGATAATTTACGATGTTTTATTTTTAATTTTTTTTAAATTAAATTTTTGTCAAAAGAAAATGTGTCATTATGTGACACATTTAGATATACTCTTGCATAAAATTTCAATATGAGGATATACCATGATCGTCATACAATGCCACTGAAAAGCAGTCATCTAATTGCTCAGTTATCGTTGGCTGAGTTATACTAACTCAACCATTTAGATTACTCACGGGCACTCTGTCAGATTCCCAAGACAGATAATGATGAAAGGAATAAAACATAGCAGAGATGTGATGAGATCCTTGAGTATTTATTGGACTAATATAAATCGTAGGCATTAACTCCGGTGGATGGAATGTTAAATCGGGCGCTGGGGACAGAATCACGACACCGTGTCTGCTCTGGAGGACATGTAGCTGCTGAGATACGAGGTTTAACGTCTCCCCTCTGGAGGCGTCCAAGTGTGACCGTGACACGCACCATGTCTTTGATCTGCGAGAGGGTGATCTGCAGGGTCACGTTGAGCGCCTTGTCCGTGTCCTCCACAGGCCGTAGAGCGTTGGAGTAGTCCTCCATCAAGTCGCCCAGAAGCTTCTGGGCGTAGCGTCCCTGGGCAGAATCGGCCACTGGAGAATACAGAGCTGGTGATACACAATCTCCTGTGATATTGAACCCCGTGTTTTGAGATGTGATTTGTTGAAGGATATTCCTGCCGTCGTCTGTTGTTTATTCCTATAGTATTAAGGTTTTTATGGCAACGGCTTGTGAGTTTTTCCTTCGTTGAGCGTAGCGCTGGGGGAATATCATATGCCACAGTACAGTATAATGTATCGTATCAGACCATCAGTGCCTGAGCATGCACACCATTCAGGCATGAAAACGTGGGAGTATTTTATGTTTACGCAAGATATCACCTTTCTATTGTGTTTTAGGTTTTTTTGGACAATCACAGAACTCACCCTTTTTATTCTGACACTTCTTTATTCTTAGAGAGTTCTTAGTAAGACTCAACTTTCAGATAATTAAATATCTCCTTTAGTTCATGGCTCCAAACGTAATAATTATTTAACCAATGAATTCTGCTTATGCCTAATTTATCATGAGATCTTTCCTCATGCAAAGATTAAGGAGGTTGTCATAAAAAGATGAGGATTCCGGAAGACATTTCATAATGGGTTCTGCAATCACACAATTCACACACTTGTAATCAACAAAACATATGATATATTTCATTATATATAATGTTAATTATTCAGGAGAGAACCTCTACTGATATGGACTTTGACATCCTCAGATTGAGATTTTTATTTTCTTACCCGATTATTTTATCTCCCCTGAATCTCTCTTTATCTAGCATCTGATAGACTGCACCTGGGAGGGGGGGGGGGGGGGGGTCTTCATGATTGGTTAAGTGATTACAGAAGGCTCCCAGGTAACAGAAGGTAAAATTAAAACCCTTTGTCAACAGTAATGCATCATCTTTTTAGGAATGATCTTTCCGATTTTGTTTTGTTTGTTGATTTTTTTGCTGATTGAAATGGGAAGACTCTGGCTATGCGTGTTCAAGCATAAATCAATCTTACAGAGCCCTTGCCCATTACTGAGTGTGTAAAGCCGTTTAAAATAATGCAATGCACGGGACAACGGGATTAACTCGTTCCAATGCTTTTCCATATGCACGGCTGACTCACCTTCCAGAAGCATCATCAGCAAAAGGATCACAGGGACCATCTTGTGCATTTTCTTTTCTTTAAGTCACTCCAAACGAGGAAGCAAAGAGGCTAATTCAAACCAAATTCAGTTCCTTTACCGGAGCGGCTCTGATCCGCATGACTCCGTTCAACCCCAATTGATCCCTCTGAGTCGAAACGCTGATAAAACAGACACTATTTCCGATAGTCCCATCTCGCGCCCGTGGCCACTAACCGCTTGGCAAGAGAGACGGCGTGACTGCCGGGCGGGGGAACTGTACCCCGGCTATCACGTAGCACTAACAGACTGAGGGAAACCAGACGCCCTTGAATCATCGCCTCACCACACATCCAGCTATTCACCTGTCAGTCAAGTGCTGACCAGGTGGGCCCACGGGGGCCGGGCGTCGGCCTGGCGACGGACTGGCGACGGACCAAAGCAACCGACTGCAGACCCCTGCGACGTTATTAGGGTTGGTCCAAACTGTGTTCAGATGTGCAGCCCCTGAACTAGGCTCTTTTTTTCTTTTAAGCGTTTTTTGTATTTCCTAAAATATGAGTGCTGTTATTTTGTTATTCAACACCTATGTCAAATTACATGTGTAGTAAGCTCAAAGAGACATGAACATGCATGTACGTGGGGAATTAGTAGTTTCTTAATAGTATTGATATTTCATCAA
Organism: Pollachius pollachius; assembly: GCF_949987615.1. Classification (NCBI taxonomy): domain Eukaryota; kingdom Metazoa; phylum Chordata; class Actinopteri; order Gadiformes; family Gadidae; genus Pollachius; species Pollachius pollachius. The sequence goes on from NC_136943.1 coordinate 5,895,190, forward strand.
AATAGCCGTCAATCGACATTGGGGGTTCTTTGAGCATTTAGAACCATGCATTCAGCCGTGCGCCGACGGCCTGGGGACCGGAAGGGCGTAATTGTAAGAGACGGCGTTGGCCTGCGTGAATTGAAGTGGTACAAAACGTGAGTTTGTCAGTCGTTATACATTAGGGGAAACCTGAGCCGCCGCCGCAGCTTGATCGCCGGTGCTCCAGGACATGTAAGGGGAGGATAAACTATGGACGGCTACACGAGCCCACACAGGCACTCCTGCTGATCTGTTGTTTAAACAGAGGGGCAGGGCAACAGCCACATCGCTCCTGTCAGGTCAAACGCTGCACCACGGTCGTGAGTGTGTAGAGCAAGGACCACTCCTGTGTAGAGATGCAGCTCCTGGGAAAAGGTTGCGTTGGACCCAGCATGCTCCCTCCAGCCACCATCTGGTCGGCATGCCTAGCGTGTTCATGCACGTCAGATACTGCGGGCCTCAGCAGCACATCGACGTAATGCAAATATCTAATGTTACTAAGACTCCCGTCTAGTTAAAGGGGACATATTATACCACCAGGTGTGAGTGTGATCAGCCTTACAAGCCGTATCGAAAATCTGCCCCATATGACATCACTAGTGGGCGTGTCCACCTAGATCTGTAATGGATAGATTACATCACTAGTGATGTCATATGGGGCAGATTTTCAAAACGGCTTGTAAGGCTAATCACATTCAAACCTGGTGGTATAATATGTCCCCTTTAAAAGCGGGAAGGCAATAGTTATGAAATTCACGAAAGTTGAATTGCATGTCTATCAATCAATCTCAAACAGGTGACATTCTATATTTTGTAATATGAATTACGCAAGCAAACTGATGTTTGAGTGTTAAGCACGGGGCATTTTTCATCTTAATTGGACTGCTTGTTCTACCGTCAGATTTACTTTCACTATCAGTTTGTTCTATTTAACTTTCCCCTCATGTTTTTTACTTAAAAACAAGCATACAAAAGTAGATATATTAGTAGCATATTAAAACTACACAAATATACAAGACTACACCCTGTTCCTGAGGAGGTAGAATTATAAAACCATATGGTTGTAACCTTGAAAGTGTAAATATATTTATTAGTCTGATTCATCTGCTGTCAAATGTTCAAGGTTACCACTAAATATTTTCCTGGATGTGCAGAAAGCCAACGCAAATGAGAACTCAGAATTAATTTACACAGACTTATCTTTATTTACAGATTACTTATTTTGACATTTTTTCCTTTTTCTCTGTTGTAATTTAGCAGAAGCAATATTGTTTTGCTCTTCATTACCCTCCAGACTTTAGTTGCTCTATTGGTGAACAGTGGCTTGTATTTTTGTCTTTATTTGTTTAAATTTAAAAAAGAATATTCAATTTGGAAGGCCAGAGGATTTCTTAAAAAAAGAAAATGTGTTTCTGGGTTTAAAGGTAGGTTAGCCTTTGAAGGGATTTTACATTGGGTTGGTAATGAAAGTGGCCAATGTTGTAAATCCTCAGTGATAAAAAAAGAATTCCAAAAACAAACCAAAACCAGGTCCAAACAGCCTGTTAAAATGACTTGGCTTCTTCCTTCAAAGTTTACCTAACAATGTAAATGACTGCAAAGGCGGTATTGTACCACCGTGAGTCATGACCTTGACAACAATTGAAAGAAAACTGAAAATGACACTAAAGAGGGAAAAAGGGTGTGTGTGTGTGTGTGTGTGTGTGTGTGTGTGTGTGTGTGTGTGTGTGTGTGTGTGTGTGTGTGTGTGTGTGTGTGTGTGTGTGTGTGTGTCCCTACGAGATGGATCATGTGGAGAGTTGAAAGGCCCTCCTGAATCAGCGGGCCAGGGGGAAGCAAAACCCAACCCTTCGGACAGAGGGGGCCGTGGGTGGGGCTTGGCTTGTGTTAGCTGGAGGGTGTGGGTCGGATGGGGCGAAAAGTAGGTGCAAGGTTCAGTTGCTGAGCAGCAACTCTGTCGCCGTCTCCACGTCCCAGGATTTTGACGACAGAGCCACTATAACTGCATTCTGGAAAATAAACAATAATTGATTTCCCATACGCAACAAATAATAAAATGCAGGTTCAGTATCCACACACATTTAGCGTTCATCGAGTATTCAGTGACAACGGTTGAATGACCAAAGTGTGATCATAAGCTTGCATGTATACATACTTTTTCAAAGCCCATGGCGCAGAGCTTGTCTATTTTGCGTGTGTATTCTGGGCTGGAGACAGGGGCGCCGGCGTAGACGTGAGACCAGAGTCTTGCCGTCTGTTTGAACATTTCTGGGTTCTGCTTGTACTGGAAGAGGAACCCATGAGAAATAGGATGGTGCTATTGTTAGACGGACACCACGTGGATCATAACATAAATGAACCCTCTCTGGGCTCTTCTATATCATAATATGAATATGATTATTGGTGATGGATTATTTTCAAAACATGGCAACCCCTAAAAACCCCAGTCCCAGACATGACCTACCTGATTGGCTACCACAGCATCTTGTGGGTCGTCTGGTTCCGCAGCTGCCAATAAAGCTTGTAGTGATAGGAGGACCGTCCTCAGTGTCATGGCCGCTGCCCTGTTGTGTATTGCATGCCATGGTCAAAGGTCAGGTTCATGACAGACTCGGTTGTATAAAAACAACAACACAGGAATGGTTCCTAATGACAGCTTAAAACAGAACTTAAAATAGCCAAGAAAAAACAGCACCACTCACCACTGGTCTTTGAGGATGTCCAGACATATCGCCCCGGTGACAGAGCTTATGTTGGGATGCCAGATCTTTGTGATAAAGCGCACCTAGGGGAGGCAGGATCACAGACAGTTGAGAATTGCCCACTGTCATGTCCTAAATAATACATGTCGATGACTTTCTCTAAGACACCTACCTTAGGTGGATTGAATGGATACGTCTCTGGGATTTTGATTTCTAGTTGATATCTACCCCCTGTAAGAAATACAGCCATAAGAATGAGACGAGTACAACATGCAGTTATAAGGATCACACAAAACACTTTTGAAATGTCTACTCGTTTAATTTAGTGGCCATTTGACCTTACACTTGACCAGGCTTTTTATCTGTGTACAATTAATATTTACCTTCATATGGCGTGTCTGGTGGACCGGCTATTTCCCCTTTTAATTCTGTGAAGTTTTCATCCACTAGATCCACCTTTATCTGGTTTTTGCTTGTCTGCAAAGGAAAACGTAAAAAAAAAACAAGATGGCAAGCCCAAAGCTTTGACTGTTACTTGCTTTCAAACGTATAGCTGTAATAACTGCATTAAGTGACATCTTAGCCGTTTGGGCCAACACTGGCTTGAAGTTACCATAAGGTGCACGACGTCTTTTCAGGTTAGCCTGTACAGACACAAAGTAATGCACCAGGAAGAAAGTGCAGTGCCAAGAGAAGCATGGCATCTTCCTCGTTGTTTACTCATAATGAACATACCCATGCAGCTAGTCACGCCAAGCTAACCAAACAACATGACTAACCTAACAACACGAACCATATCTAGTTTTTACACGGCCAATTAAAAACGGGTTATGGATGAGCAACAACAACTAGCTATACTGCAGGGTAGACCCAAGCTAGCATCTGGTAGCCTAGCGTCGCTGGTTTCGATGACAGCCGCACCAGCGACGCATCCCTGGTTCAAGCCACACGGTCGACCAGTACCAATAAAGGGGGGGCTCACCTCTTCGCTCTTCAGAACCTCCTTGAATTCACGTTTTATCCTTTGGACAGCGATGTTGGCCATGATTCCCCCCCGTCTCTCGGTCCGGTTCGGGCCTCGCTCCTCCGTCAGCTGCTGCTCAGGGTACTTTCGCTTCGCCCCGTTCTGTCACTTCTTGGATGTACCAGCAAACAATACACACAACGATCAGGCTGTGTTGTGTGAATCCCGGCAGGTGCGACAAGCTGCTCGCTAAAATTATACGTTAAAATACCCGACTGAACATGAACCGTGTTCCTGTAAATGGTCGTCAAATACACAGGGGTTGTGGCGGTGCTAAAAACATCTTAATACTGACTGCATGACGCGTACAGGGGAGAAGGGTCACGTGATCGGGTTTTCCGTCCAGGGCACATGGGCGGTACCGGACAGACCACATTATTCATAATAATACAATGAGATAAAATTATCATTTATAGTTGTTAATATTCTTAAAGGTACAAAACATTTTTCTGTCAGTTAAGCATCTAATAGAGGTTGTCCCCCGGTAATAGCGTTATAATCAGGTTGTGGATAAACTACAAAAGGCCTACTGATTAGGCTTGCTCAAACAATATATAAAAAAGGGTGTAAAGAATGCAATTTTGAAACGGCCAGCAGCTTGTGGCAGGAGAATTATAATTCGAGCACATATTTACATCTTAAAAAGGCAGGCGATGACGTAATATGATGAAGCCAATGCTACATATCTGTAAAGTCTCTCAATGTTCTTTCAATAATATTGACCACGCATCGTATTAAAGGAACGTGCAGTTTCACCTTTCACCCTGCTCTACTGTTCAGCCCGGTTGACCCCCCTTTTTTCGTTGTTGTTGTTGTTGTTGTTGATAATGATGTGGTTGTTGTTGTTGTTGTTGTTGTTGGTAGAGATGGTGGTGGTCGTCGCATTGTGTTAAGTTAGGTTTTCTTTCTAAAAACTCAATCTGAAACCATCGTTTGCCTCAGTTAATGGTTTGTCGCTAGACCATATATGGTAATAGGGTGACATCTAGTGGTACACCCATGAGCTGCTGCATCATTCATGTGTACCTAGTCATGACCTCATCTTAGCGCGACTCACTATGTACAGAGAGCACATTTGCTAACTGGAAAGTTGAGACTGTTTTCATCTTAACGCCTCCAGGTTTAATTGTAGGTGATTCACACAAAGAGTTTCAATTGGGTAATACTTTGTGTCTTGTTATTGTTATACTAGTTATGGTGGAAATAGATAAAATGAAGACCAACTGTTTTTGTTTGCCTTTAAGCCAAGAGTTGCATCTGTATTTACATTTCTCTTCGAGTCTTCTCCCTGCCTTCTATTAATACGTATAAGTCAAACGCATCGAATCAACGTTGTACAGGGGTTCTTTGGGCTGCATGTACCGCCGGCTAGTTGATTGAATCCTGCCCGTCTCTCAATAGCCATGGCCACAGAGGTTCCGGAGAAGACTGGGGAAGATGTCCCGGTGCCGGGCGCCGGGGGGACCCGGTTCGACCTGGAGAAGGAGACGGAGCTCCGCTTCGAGGTGGAGGCAGGGGAACGCGTACAGCTGGAGCTGCTCACCGGCCTGGCAGAGGTCTTCGGTTCAGAGCTCAACCGAAACAAGAAATACACCTTCGGCCCAGGCTCTAAAATCGCAGTATTTACCTGGCAAGGCTGCGGCGTTTGTCTCTATGGCAAGACAGAGGTGAAAATATGCATATATTGTGTTGTTATTTAATAACCCTGTATGCGGTGTGCTAATGCTAATGCTATGTTCCCCAGGTGGCATACGTGTCCAAGGACACACCCATGCTGCTGTACCTCAACACACATGCAGCCCTGGAGCAGATGAGGAGGCTGGCAGAGCGGGACAACGAGAGGGGGCCGAGGGTGAGTCTCTTCACAGCATTCAGTTTGTTTACATGCACCCTTGGTCAATCAATTTTGAGTTTGGATTGACCTAACCATGTTTTATAACCACTTATGTTTTATATAAAAGAGTAAGAAGAGTGCCTTGAGAGAGTAACTTGGGCAAAAGAGTATTCAACTTTCCTATGCATTTAACCCTGGTCTGATTATTCTGCCTATGTAGACTGATTGTTGTATCAAATCAAACCTTTATGAGTGTGTTGTGTATTTAATGATGTCTCCATCCCTCAGGTCATGGTGGTGGGGCCCACAGATGTTGGCAAGTCGACGGTCTGTCGTCTTCTGTTGAGCTATGCGGTCCGGCTGGGCAGAAGACCCACACTGGTAGAGCTGGATGTGGGACAGAGTGGGGTAAGAAAGACGTATTGGCATTGCATGATCATATCCTGTTGGGAGAACCTTTTGTGCTGCAAAGGGCTCTAGGGTAACCTACCATGTTTGTTGAGTAATATAATTAGATATAATTATAAGTGTGATTCAAAGTCAAACTGGAAGTCATTCTCTATGTAATTTTCTCATACCGTCTCTACTAATAATTGCATTAGTAAAATAGTAAAAAATAAAAAAGAATTCATATATATTGCAATGTGGCTGTAATATACATTTCTAAGTGCCGAATGGCCATGCCAAGAAGAGAACCTGTTTAGTTTAGCTTATTTTCACTCAAGTATTCTAAAAACCTGCCAGCAGCATGAACAGGCCTCTTACCCGGGGGAGAGCTTTAAGACGGTTTGTCTCCCACGGCGCGGCCCAGGTTTCCGTCCCGGGCACCATGTCGGCCCTCTGCATCGAGCGTCCTGCCGACGTGGAGGAGGGCTTCTCCGTCCAGGCCCCTCTGGTCTTTCACTTTGGCTCCACCTCCCCTGGGACCAACATCAAGCTGTACAACAAGGTGGGCGTTGAGCCCGGGATCTAGGCCCGGATGGTGTACACAAGCTTTTATTGGCTCTTTAAGTTGGGCATCCGTGGCATACTGGATAAGGAGTGGGACTGGTAACCGGAGGGTGGCCAGTTCGAACCCCAAGCCTCCACGGATGAGGTGCCCTTGAGCAAGGCACCTGAAACCCCCACCTGCTCGGCAGCCCACTGCTCCGGGAGTGCCGCTGTGCCCCCATGTGTGTGCCCCCATGTGTGTGCCCCATTTGGTGGACCTCTGTGTGTGCCCCATGTGTGTGGACCTCTGTGTGTGCCCCATGTGTGTGGACCTCTGTGTGTGTATGTGTTCACCGGCTACCCGGATCGGTCAAAAGCAGAGAAGGATTTCCCCCTCAAAAGGGATAAATAAAGGATAACTTAACTTGTGCAAGGTCCCGATGCACTCCAAAACACAATCTCAATTGTTGTGTTCGCAAAGAAAATATGGCAGGTTTATGACCAAAGCCAGGCTGCTGGCTTCAATTTGTGCCAGGTGCTCCGCAATCTAGTCCAACTCTTCACACCACCCCTCCGTACACTTCCCCACCAATACAACTCTGTCTGCTATTGGTCAACAAAAGCGCATGGATGATTTGCATTGGTTTCCTCTGGGCTGGTCCATTGCACAGCGACTTGCAACAATGAGTATATTGGACCCTGTTGAAATCACTGTGTTTGGCAGCCATAGTGGTTACGGCAAGCTAAATTTAGCAATAAATAAGCATTTATCGCCTTTAATGTGGCAGTATACAATCAAATACCCCCATAATGTATTGTCATTGATCCATCGAGGGCCCACTTGTATTGCGGCCAGCTCAGTGAGATAGTAAACCCTTTTAATTGGTAGTGCACTGCTTGTAAAATGACCCATGCTGCGATGACAATATCAGATATATATCAGACTTGTTGTGGTTGCAAATCTGGCGTGTTACAAGTCGGATGTCCCCATCCTCCAACAAGTAAGGCTGTGTTCCCAAAGTCAAATTTTGATACAAATCAAACAATCTCTCTGCGTGTGTGTGTTGATGTGCGTGTCCCCTCGGCGTGTGCTCGTAGCTGACGTCGTCCCTGGCCGAGGTGTTCTCCCAGCGCTGCGAGGTGAACCGGAAGGCCAGCGTGGGCGGCTGCATCATCAACACGTGCGGCTGGGTGAAGGGCTCGGGCTACCAGGCGCTGGTCCACTGCGCCTCGGCCTTCGAGGTGGACGTGGTGCTGGTGCTGGACCAGGAGAGGCTGTACAACGAGCTGAAGCGCGACCTGCCCCACTTTGTGCGCGTGGTCCTGCTGCCCAAGTCGGGCGGCGTGGTGGAGCGCTCCAAGGAGTGCCGGCGGGAGACGCGCGACGAGAAGATCCGCGAGTACTTCTACGGCTTCCGCGGCGTCTCCTTCTACCCGCACGCCTTCGACGTGCGCTTCTCCGACGTGCGCATCTACAAGATCGGCGCGCCGTCCATCCCCGACTCGTGCCTGCCGCTGGGCATGTCCCAGGACGACACGCAGCTGAAGCTGGTGCCGGTGACGCCGGGACGCGACCTCACGCACCACGTGCTGAGCGTGAGCTGCGCCGAGGACGGCGAGGAGGGGAGCCGGCGCGGCGTGGTGGAGAGCCCCGTGTGCGGCTTCATCGTGGTGACGGCGGTGGACACGCAGGCGCAGGTGATGACGGTGCTGTCGCCCGCGCCCCGGCCGCTGCCCCGACACACGCTGCTCATCATGGACATCCGCTTCATCGACCTGAAGTAGAGACACGGGGACACGGGGGTGATGGGGTTCTGGTGTCGGGACAAGCCGCAGTCGGGATAGGGAATGTTCTGGTATGCTTTTTTAGTAAAACGCAATGTACAGGTTTGTTTCTTAAACTGGTGCTTGGTATTTGTTTTATTAGTCTGACTTGTAAGTTTTTTTTATAAAAGGGTGTGAATGCGTCATGTGTGTATTTCTGCTCAAGATTGTTTGGTCCAGTTAGAGATATCCTGTACAAGCCCGTACGTTTCTAAAACTAGGAAAGATTGAGATTGATTATCGCTATAATTCTCCTTTTTATCAGTCAGGCCACACAATTGTATAAAATAAATGACAGCTGTTTCCAACAGGGTTCCAGCCGAGGAATTTCAAGTATTAAAAAGTCTTAAATATAATTTGCATAGATCTTAAATATTTTGGCAACTGTCGGGAGAGTTAAATAAATAAACGTTTATGTATTTTATAAATATATTTATTTAATTATATTCAAGGTGTGGTTGGTTTGAAGGTTTAGTCATAAATAAACATAAAGTCACAAATTTATGTCAATCAGTAAAAAAGTATGTAGTTTAACGTCAATTGTAGGTATATGTTTATCAATTGGGTTTATATAATAATGTTAATTGGCATTCATGTTTAATATAATATCGTATTACAAAAATATATACAGAGTATATGACCGAGTATAATGTTGATTATCAAGTTTGATATGTGTAAACCCTGTCAGATAAAAACTAATGACGAATGGCTTGAAAGCGCCACAAATCCCGACCCCTGATTGGCTGCCCATCCCACCTGAGACAGAAGGGACCACTTCCGGGATTCCGATGTCTCGCTAGGAAGCTAACGTGTTAGCGGCTAGTTCAAGGAGGACCGAAACTAAACACACCCTGACAGAAAGCAGCGACTACATCCAAAATATCTGGCATGTCATGCGGTGTTTCGCCGGTTCTCTTTTTATTCGTCACGTCTCAAATGGATACACAAGTCGCCAAGTTTGATGAATGACGGGTCCGAGGAGATAAAAGTTCCACGATATCCAGGTAACGCTAGCCGCTTTCATGTTAGCTGCTTTAATATTAGCTGCTTTAGTGTTAGCCGCTTTAGCTGTCGGGCTCTCATGTGGAAAAGCAATAGACAGTGTCGCAAAATAACTTTGCTATATGAAAGCAATCCGTTAAATAACACCACAGCAGATCAGCATTTAAGTGTGCAACTGAACGTTAGCATGTGTTCAAAGTTAGGATGTGTGTCCTGTCAGACTGAGGAGGTTAATCATCCACCACTCCCGCTAGCTCACACTTCTCTCACTGCCCCGGCCTGTAACTTAACACCAGGTTTACCTGCTCCATTTATTGATATCTAATATATCTTCCGTGTTTCACTCATGGTGCTGCCTAACACGCCTCGCATTTTCCCGTGGATCACATCATTAATATGTATGTTATGTTGGGGAATGAGATTAAATGTAATGTCATGTAAAACAGGCTGAACACCGGCTCTCTGATTGAACACTTCTAGATTTGCTTGACTGGGAGGTTTTAGGATTACAATCCATTGTCGTCGGGAGGGGATTTATCGTGAGGCTGATGGGATGATTAACAACACCGTCTGAGTGGGTCACACTCCACTGAGTGTCAGCCTGTTGTTGTGCTACAGCTCTGTAATTACGGTGAGTGTTTGAAAGAGGGGTGTGTCCACGTTAGATAGGCAGGAAGGAAATTAAAAAGTACTACTGTAGTGCCCCACGCAACACACGTGATCATGACGATGGTTTTTATTAATTTGGGCGTTTGAGTCCTGCGGTTTTAGGTGTATGTGGTAAGGATGGTCACGCAATTGTGTAAGCAACTTAAAGTATCCAAAATAAACAGTACTCCACTCTGAAGTATTTTATGTAAGACTCCCCTTTAGTTTTGGTCGCAGGTTTTTAAGCGTTACCCTTATCCTCATTCATGTTCTACTATGTATGTTATTATAGGTTTTTTTGCATATTGTAATACACATGCAGTGTCACAGTAGATATGGTCTTTTCAAATCTTTATAACTGCTACATTTCCAGGATGTATGTGCGCTGCTTCTAATATTAAGTCAGTATTTACTCAATTGTGATATTCTTCTTCCTAGGGCCATGAGATAGTCTGTTGACTCAAAACAACCGATGAAACAATACCAAGCCGACGACTAAAGGCAGAGCAAAAGCTGGAGGGATGTGGATGTTTGACTTTCCGACCATGTTGTAGCACAAGATTTATTTTTTTCAAATCGTATGATGGGAAAGGAGGCTTCTCTGCAGAGAGTTTGGAGATGGGATGGGTCTCGGCACCTAGACCCGGCCGTCTACAGTGATTCCCCGGCCACACTCCTGCCAGCGCTTTTCGGACTGAGTTGACTCCAGTCGCGCATTGACACGCGATCCCAAGGTCCACCAGAGATCAGCCCTCTGAAGAGAATTGTATTTTTGAATGCAACGAGGGTTGAGCAGACATTTTTGTAAATTTTTCGTGGTTCACATTTCTGGTTGGTTTTGTTTTTAAAGATTTTTTTTTTTTGTTTAACGTCTTTTCATTCTCTGCTGTTCAAGTTGAGTCCAGCGGGTCTTTGCCATTGTTGGGTATCCTTACAGCCATCCCCTCAGTGCCTAAACCCCCCTGCCCCCCGTACATTCTGCACAAGCCCAGAAGTTATCATCTACTACACTGAGCTCCCTCGGCTTGATTCGGTCTCCCTCCCTCAACTGGCTTCTGAGCACTGCCTCCCTCTTCTTGCTTCTGCTTTAAGACTGGAGGCCGGCCATGTGCTAACTTTTGCCATTGATTTCCACATGGTCTGCGTGAGGGACAATCTGGACTCTGACTGATGCAGATTTAAGGGTGGAGTGCATGCAAGGGCTGACACGCCCCTTTATTTTGTTTCACAAGTGCCACAGTAAGAATTGCGGCAGATTATTTTGAAAATAGTTTGCACCAAAAAGGTCATCAGTCAAAGCCATATATAATTATTTATGAATGACCCACACATCTTTTTTTTGTTCAATGGCAGTGCACAGAAAATACACATTATAAATGCATACATGAATCTTCGGAGGGAAGTGGACTGATCATTTCGTCGTGGAAACATTTTTCTAAATACCGGTGAAGCCCTCACCGTGAGCCTTTCACCCGTTCGCTGCTTTGCACGACGGCGCCGTGTGGACCTACTTTAGCTTCCGATCTGCACCCGTGGCCGGTTCTGCCATGGCACCCTGGTCACGGTCCTCGCGGTGACCCATCGAGGAGAACCCATCACAGTAGAGAGGCAGTCGGCCTCCTCCCTGCTCGCCGCCTCCCCCCCCCTTCATCAGTTTGTGACCGGACCTCGGGATGCCGGGCTTCAGCAGCGGGGGGGTCGGAGGAGGGGTCGGTGGGCCGGCCTCCACTCCACCCCGCCCCTTCCGACCCAGCCGCTACGTCCCCGTGTCGGCGGCCGCCCTGTTCCTGGTGGGATCCACCACGCTGTTCTTCTGTTTCACGTGAGTGTCTCTCTCCCTCTATCTTGCTCTTGCGCCCTCTGTCTGTTACTGACTGACTGACTGACTGACTGACTGACTGACTGACTGACTTCTCGCTCTCTTGCTCTCTCTCTCTTGCGCTCTCTCTCTTGAGCCCTCTCTCTTGCTCTCTCTCTAACTCTCTCTCTCATGCTCTTGCTTGCTCTCTCTCTCACTCCCTCTTGCATGCTCTTGCTTGCTCTCGCTCTCTCGCTTTCTCGCTCTCCCTCTCGCTCTCTCTCTCTCGCTTGCTCTCTCTCTCTCTCTCCCACACACACCCTCTCTCCCGTACACATCATTAAACCAACGATTCTAACACAGGTTCAGTGAAATGTTCATAGATATATGTAAACGAACCCTCCTCTTACCCAACCGGTTTGTCCGGTGGGTGGTTTCTCATCCTGTTGGCTGACACATGACAGCGGTTGTCAGTTGACTGAATGATGATTTATATTTATGGTGGCTTAGACAGTGGATCCTTGGGCTGAGTTGGGTCATGTCGTCCTCCCCAGGTGCCCGTGGCTGTCGGACTACCTGTCCTCTGTGATCCCCTTCTACATCGCCGTCGTCTTCCTCTTCACTCTGGCCAACTTCTGCATGGCCACCTTCATGGACCCTGGGGTCTTCCCCAGAGGTATGTACGCACGCATGCACTAACACACGCACACGCGCACACATGCGGGCCCGACCTACGCACTAGCGCAACACCAACAACAACACATACTCCCACCAAAACATAGCCGCATGCACACACAAACATGCACACACACGCACAACTGAAATGAAATGCTCCATCGAACCGCCGCAGCGCTCGAGCGTAACTCGGTGTGCCTCTGCAGCGGAGGAAGACGAGGACAAGGAGGACGACTTCCGCGCGCCGCTCTACAAGACGGTGGAGATCAGGGGCATCCAGGTGCGCATGAAGTGGTGCTCCACCTGCCGCTTCTACCGGCCCCCGCGCTGCTCCCACTGCTCCGTCTGCGACAACTGCGTGGAGGTACACACACACACACACACACATCCTGCCTTCACCCGTCCCCCCCACCCCTCTTTACCCCCCCCCCCCCCCCTGACTGATGCTCCTCCGTCCGCCGGCAGGACTTTGACCACCACTGCCCCTGGGTGAACAACTGCATCGGCCGCAGGAACTACCGCTACTTCTTCCTCTTCCTGCTGTCGCTGACCACCCACATCGTCAACGTGTTCGGCTTCGGCCTGGTGTTCGTCCTGCACCACCGCGAGCAGCTGGACACGGCGCACGCCGCCGTCACGTATCCTTCTCCTCCTCCTCTTCCTCCTCCTCCTCCTCCTCCTCCTCCTCCTCCTCCTCCCTCAGCTGGGCCCCAGCCACACACAGAGGCGATGGCTACCTGTTTGAGCAGGAGCGATGCCCTTCCCTGTAGCGCCGGCGTCGGGTTCCCCTGCAATCGGCATCTGGTTTCACAAGGTTAAACACCTGGGGGTTTGAAACGGCACACGTCTTTTGTCTGCCGGGGGAATCGGGTTACGAACCTCCCCGAAGCGGACACTTTCTCGACCCAAGTATTATTTCAATTCATTCAGATAGGTCTTCTTTAAGCCACTTGTTTGCATAATTGGAATAGATTCCTGTTGTATTCTTCAAGAGGCGTAACATAACGGTGATTGACTCATTAGGGAGGAACCAGCCAAACATAACGGCGCCTCTTGTGGAGCTAATTGCGTTGACCCTGAGGTGAAAACACTTGCCCTGCTTAATGACTCGTCACTACACCCTCATTACCCAGTTAGTCAGCGGTCGCGGTTCACATTGTTGGGTCTCCTTGACCGTGTCTCCCAGTATGGCTGTGATGTGTGTGGCTGGGCTGTTCTTCGTACCAGTGGCTGGCCTCACTGGGTTTCATATTGTGCTGGTGGCCCGTGGTAGAACCACAAACGAACAGGTAGGCTGGGCTGCTGTCTGTATGCATCACATCAGCCCTCTTTAAAGCTCAAGCCAAAGTAGCACTGTGACATGAGCGAGGACTTTATGTTTCACTCCTCTTACGGTTATGAAATCAATTAAATTACACTTTTTATCGTTGTATATGTTCATGGCATATAATGAGTATGGAATTTTACCATTGGTTATAAGTTAATTCAGTGAGCTTGGACATGACTAAGAATTCAGATCAACCTTACCCTAAATGCAGTCCCATGAATCAAATTTGATCTAGTATGCAAAAAAACGACCATCACTTTTGAATGTCTCTCTGAGATCATTGTAAGTTCAGGATTACCGTGGGGGGGGGGGGGGGGGGGGGGACGCGCTACATTAAAGGACTCCTCTTCGCTCCGCCCAGGTGACGGGGAAGTTCCGTGGCGGTGTGAACCCCTTCACCAACGGCTGCGTGAAGAACATCTCCCACATGCTGTGCAGCTCGCAGGCTCCCAGGTCCGTCGACCCGCCCGCCTCTCTGTCCCCCTCCCCATCCCTCTGGGGTCCCCCTCATTACACGCCTAGGGCTCTGACCGCGTGTTGCATGGTGGCGCTGTGGCGGTGCGCTGATGTGTGTGAGATCTGTACAGCGCTGAGGGTTTCCGTCTGATGCATGTCTGCGTGTGCCGGGGTCAGGTACGTGGGTCGGTTGCGGGGCCCCCAGACGGCAGACGTGCAGCCTCCCTTCCTGAGGCCGGCCCTCACCGAGGCCCAACTGGAGGCCAAGGTTCTGGACAACGGCCTCCAGAACGACCGGCACAGTAACCGGGTAAGGATCCCTTGGATTTAGTTATATTTTTATTTCCCTGTCCAGAAGGAAAACCAGTAAACTAATACAATCTATAATATAATACTATGAATCCTGCGTGTGTCTATGTGTCCGTGTGTCTGTGTGTCCTTCCGTCAGTCCAAGAGCAGTCTGGAGCAGCTGGAGAGTCAGTCGGCGGACGTTGAGCCGCCGCCCCCTCCAAAGCCGGAGCTGCGGTACCCCGGCCTGCCCCGCGCCGACACCGAAGGTAAGAGCCGCCAGGAAGGGGCACAGTGCATCACATGACATCCACGTCAGGGCAAGTGCTGTTCAACACTAACCAGAGTTAAGTGACAGTTTAGGACCAGCCGATAGCTGCCCTTAGTACCAAGTGCGTGCGTGCGTGCGAGCGCGCACTATGGGTACTAAACGCCGCTCTGTGGTTTGCGCCACTGCCTCCAGGCTGTCGAGGGAGTTCCCTTGTAAACACCCCTCCCTCTCTCGCGGCCTCAAGTCACACACAAAGCGCAGCATTGTAGTCCTTTGAGTTGACCCACAACAGTGTTTTTTCATATCAGTGTGTCGGTACTACACTGACTACTTGACTGCTCTGACGCATGCTTCACCCGTTCCCGTCTCTCCTCGGACAGAGAGCAGCCTGCTGACTGTGGCTCCTCCCACTCCGTCGATGTATAAGTACCGGCCGGCCTTCAACAGCCCTTCAAAGAACCACACTGCACATGCACACCCCAACAAGGTAGATACACACAGACACACACGCACACACACTGTTGTCATCTGATTACACATACAAATCGTAGAGTCATCTTCCTGTCTTCCTGTTAACCATGCCCCGGTGCATGATGGGAGTCATTGCGCAAATTGCTATGATTAACCTGTAATGTTATATGCTGTGTTTTACACCACAACGTTTAAAAGAGCATGCTAAAGTATTGAAAATAAAATTGGTAATAGTGACATTATGCTTATTTCGTGCTCCCAATCCATAGCTGTTGTTTATTGTATGTATCTGACTTAGCTGTCTTTTTATTTATTGCTGCTTCTGATGTGCTGCATTCATGCTACATGTGAGGGACTTACTTGTTTGCACCGTGAAGTCTGCGGGGCTTCTTTCCCATAGCTCTATAATAATTATGTATTAATCTTGATAGCTGTTAAAATAGCAGCAGTGCTCCAACACTGGGCTCATCGTTGTATGGAGACCACCTCGTCACTTCTGGCCCACAGAACTTGGGCTTCTGAGTTCTGCCGTCCATATCCAAGATAATTTATGGTTAATGCAATACCCCTGTTCTGTTTCTGTGTTTGTTTGTTTGTTTTAAAACTTTGTATTGATCGTTCAGTGGCCATCAGTCTATCAGTAAGTCTAAGCCAGTGTCATCTCTGTGTGAGTGTGTGTGTGTGTGTCACCATCGGACTGTCTCTCTTTTCCCTCTCAGTGTGTGTGTGTGTCTGTGGGCCTATCCTTACCCCTGAGACGGCATTGACTGGAATGCGTACTAGATTATATCCGTGTCGTCCTTATCTACATCCTGTGGGTACATGTGTGTCAAGACATGGTCCACAGTATCTAGTGCTTGCCCTGGGTGGTCCGGTTGGTTGGTTCTTGGTCCCCTGGTGTGATGACGGGAGTACCACACTCGCCCAGCGTCCAGTCCCCCCACCGCTGTCTCTCTACCACCTCGTCTGTTCCATTGTCTATGAAGCCAAATTCTTTTATTTCTTTTTTTACCTTTCCTCTGTTGTTTGCTTGAATTGGCTGTTCTCCCGGCTATGTTATCTGGCCTCGAGGTAACATTGCATCTCTGTGTTTTGTGTTTGTTT
Organism: Pollachius pollachius; assembly: GCF_949987615.1. Classification (NCBI taxonomy): domain Eukaryota; kingdom Metazoa; phylum Chordata; class Actinopteri; order Gadiformes; family Gadidae; genus Pollachius; species Pollachius pollachius. The sequence goes on from NC_136943.1 coordinate 5,911,565, forward strand.
TCCCTTTTTGTTTTTTCTCATTGTCATGGTGTTCACCGCCCCCCCCCCCCTCGCTCTCTCTTGCTCTCACTCTCTTGCTCTCTCTCTCTTGCTCTCTCTCTTGCTCTCTCTCTCGCTCTCTCTCGCTCTCTCTCACTCTCTCTCTTGCTCTCTCTCGTGCTCTCTCTCTTGCTCTCTCTCTCGCTCTCTCTCACTCTCTCTCGTTCCTCTCTCTCGTTCTCTCTTGCTCTCTCTCTCACTCTCTTTCTCTCTCTCTCGCTCTCTCTCTTGCTCTCTCTCTCACTCTCTTTCACGCTCTCTCTCTCGCTCTCTCTCGCTCTCTCTCTCTCACTCTCTTTCACGCTCTCTCTCTCGCTCTCTCTCTTGCTCTCTCTCTCTCTGCCTCCTCCTCCTCCTCCACAGATGATGATGATGATGCGCGGCGAGAGTCTGGACACGCCCTCTCCCTCCATCCTCCAGTCCAGCCGCCAGCCCAGCTACCGCTCGGAGCCCAGCAGCCTGGACGGCGCCGTGGTGCAGGGGAGGGGGGCGGGGCCACGCAGAGTGGGGGGAGGAGGAGGAGGAGGAGGAGGAGGGGAAAGGGGCGAGGGCCCCGGAGGCCCTGTGGTGGGGGTGCACGTCGGGGGGACGGCGGCGGGCGGCGTGTCGGGGTACTCCCTGGCGGGCCGTTCCCACACCTCGTACCCGTCGTCCCTGGTGCTGTCGGCCGGCGGGTCGTACACCTCCAGCGTGCGCACGGCGCACACGCCGCACTCCGCCCTCCCCACGCTCCAATCGGAGGGCACCACGGACACCAGCTACAAGAGCCTGGCCAATCAGACGCCCCGCAACGGCAGCCTGTCCTACGACAGCCTGCCGACGCCCTCCGAGAGCCCGGAGTTCGAGTCCGCGGCCCACGAGCTGTCGCCGCCGAAGCCCCCCCACTCCGGCTTCCCCGCGGCGGCCGGCGCCGTGGGCCCGCTGCAGGGCTACACGTCGCCCTTCCTCTCGGCTCAGATCGCCCAGCAGAGGGAGGGGCAGCTGTTCCAGGGCTCCGCCTCTTTCTCCTCCCCCCACAGGGCCTACCTGCGGGCCGTGAGCCCGACCCCTCCCTCCTCCGGGCCCCCTGAGACCCACCACCTCCTGCAGCACAGCAAGGACTCCGCGCCCTGCTCCCCCCGCGCCTCCCCCCCCAGCTTCTTCCCCTCGTCGCCCCCCTCCTCCTCCTCGCCCAGGGCCCGCTCGCTGGAGCCGCCGGTGTCCCCCCCGCCCCGCGGCCCCTCCCTCGGCAAGTCGCAGTCGTACGGGGCCGAGGCGGGGGCGGGGCCGCCCAAGGGACGGCCGGCGGGCCCCGGGGTGCCGGGAGGAGGCCCGAGGGCCCCACAGTGAGTAGAGCTCCGCCGCCCGACCGGTCCGCCTGCTGCTCTTCCTCCTAATTCCTTCTCCTCCTTTTCTTCCTTCTTGGTTTGTGTCCACCCTCTTCCTCCTCCCAGATCTGTGTGAGTCTTCCTCCTTCTCTGCCCGTTCAAAGTCTGGGTGTTTTAGTGATGTGTCTGCGTACCTACCGCACACTTGCGTCTAAGAAGTGTTTTTTTGCATGGGTCGGTTGCATGAGTAGTATGATCGAAGTATTTTAAGCCCCCTCCCCGTCCCTTCCCGTTTAGTGCTGCAACCTCTGCTGCTGTTAGTTGATTCTATAGTTAGTTTGACTCTATAGTTCCAAGTCTTTAATCAAGATTTATGACCGGTTTTCACCATTGAGCTGTAATGAGCATGGCACCGTTTGGCAATAGGGAGTCTATTGCAACAAAGTGTCAGACCTTGTCCGAGATGGTCAAAAGAGGCCTCTTTATATATGCCATGAATCAAAAAAAGGCATCTTGTCAACATCGACCTCGTCTGACCATCCCGGAGCAGGGCGATGTTGACAAGATGCCTTTTTTGATTCGTGGCGTAAACTATACAAAAACGGTTTGTAGAATTCTAAGAAGCTTCGCTCCTCCAGCATGATTTGTATATTCCTACCCCTGCTGGCGCTTCCTTACATTTTCTCACATACTTAGTAATCATCCTACAATCTATGATCATTACCAATTAAAGTATGCAAAGCAATTCTTTGTGTTTTTCTGCTGAAGTTGAATCACTCACCGTCATCCATCCTTTGTCCAATGTCCACCTCCTCAACCCCTCCCCCCCCTACTCCTTTCCCCTCCCTCTTTTCTGCTACCCAATCAGATCCACCTCTCGCACAGGCTCGTCCAATCACGCAATATCCAAACCAGGGGGCGGGGTGAAGAAGGTCACAGGCGTCGGAGGAACCACCTATGAGATATCGGTTTGAGCGACAGACGTTCCTTCATCACACCAGGAAGGACACGACGTCCGACGGATGACTCTTCTTCTACCGTTCCTTCGGGGGGTGACCCACTTCCACCCCTTTCAACAGACTCTCTGTGTGTCCTGTTTGGCAGGGACCAACTAGGCTGGTACTTTGTTTCTTAAATTTGTAATACTGCTCGCCTTTCTTCTCTGCCATCATTTGATACTGGCGGGAAAAAAAACATGCAGCTCAAATGGAAGAGGAAGAGAACGTTTTGGTGTTTAACGCACGTCGAACTTGATTTGCGTTCGCCCCCATGGCGAGCCTTAGAGCCGGCGCCACTGAACGATGAGCTAGCACCGGACTCTGGGTACAACCTGAGGAGCTTCTCGGTTATTTTCTCTCTTATGCACATGGAGAATTGCAATAGTTGTCCCTCCCCCTGATTTAAAAATATCCCTTTATCCATTTGAAATGGGACTTGAAGAGGAAAGACGGGACAACGAATCCCCAACGAGACTTCCACTGACTTCCTCTTCCGTGGTCTGTTTGGACCACACACCCGCCAATCCAAGCTCAGAACGACTAAAGAGGATGCAGTCAATGTCTACCTTTTCAAATTGTCCTATGATCTATATCCCTCAAAACAAAGTATAATTTTAGTTTTGTACATTTTTTTAAACCCATTGTTTTATAGCTGTATAAATGGGGTTACAATTCTTGGGTCAAATGGTCAGGTATTGAAAAAAATGATTATTTTTAATGGTGTTTAATTATTCCTGAAATGAGTTAAAATGTGTTGCCTGCTAAACTTGATGGCTGCATCAGCCACTCAAGAGCTTGCTTCGATATGATCTGTATCCAAGTAACATCCCTCGAACCCTTGGCCGACCGTCGCAGTGGCAAAAACAATGGAGTGACGTTTCAAAAGCCACAAAGAATTTGAGTCACTGCAGCACAAATATTTTTGTGGAATGTAGGCTTGTAACATTTATGCTGAACACATTATGCAAATTATGTTTTGAGCTTTAAAATACTGTCATTTCTTTGGTGTTTCTGGGTTTAGGTTGAGGTTTTTATTCTTGCGGGGGTACACAACGGCATTATCTGTCAGGCAAGATGGTAAAAGTAACCTAGCCAAATGGGGCAGTGGGAGCAGGGGCTTATTTATTTAATTAGACAGAAAGAAAGTAGGTCTGTTAAGTTCAAAACCAGCTGCTACTTGTCGCCAGACTTTGGTTTGCAATTATTTGGCCATATCTTTATTTTTCTAACCCAGAGTAGGTTAGCCTGGTCAGGGTTCATAAGGGTTTGGAACCATCAACTAAGACGGTTAATCATTGAACAATGGAGGTTTAGGGGTGTGAAATAGGGACTTGAGCATTAAGTGTGTTCGTTTTTCTCACCTCTACACCATTTATAACGATGCAAGCGCATTTTTTTATATGATTTTTTTTTTTTATAACTTCTGTTCTGTGTCAAGTATTTTTTGGTATGTTTCAATTTGGATATTTAAAAATATATATATACTTTATTTTCAAAAAGGTACAGTTCACATTTTTGCCCGTGAAAATGTATAAAAAAAAAAACATTGGTCAGGATGGAAGTCTGTCGAGTATCTGTGTAAGTCAGGATTCAGGGGATCTGAAAAGCTGTTTTTTATTTTTGCGCAAAGGAGAAATGTTTAGATTAGAACGTCTTCGCTTGGCTTAAATGTTGCATGCCTTTCAGCTTCGGTGTGGGGACGACGGAGGCAGGTACAGGCCATCCTAGATTACTTTCTTCAGTGTTTTTCCCTCCCCCTCCTCCCCCCCCATATCCCCAGAAGCCATCTTTGGTGTGCATGAGGGTTGGGTTTTTATTTGTTTGCCGTGCTGAACCAATCCGTGCGTAGTAATAAATGGAGTCATCGTCATTCAGAGCATTAATGGCACAAATAGGACCTGAGAAGGCAACAATATTGATAGCCTCTGAACAATTTCAATCTGTGACTGGATAGACGTTCATGTGTAAGTGAGAAGAAAAAAAAACCTGCTATTGGGCTGCGATGAATGAAACGTGTTCCACAAATATCTAATGAATATGTAAAAGACATTTCCAATATGGCCTTATTAAAGAGTTTTTAAAGTGTTCTCAGAATAAGTCTGTGTGTGCACATGCGTGAAGTACTTTTCCTGTTCAATCAAACTTTACTTTACAAACATTGCTCTCTTTGGTGATTACATGTCATATAAAAAGGCACAACAATATTTAAAGGTTTACTTTATACGATAGGTAAAAGGCCGCAAAACTGACCCAGCAGCAGTAGAGACACAGCTGAATATAATATAAAAAAACAAGGATTTCTGCACGACTGCAGACTATACATTCTTTCTCTGTTTCTCATGTAGATGTCACTCAGACCAGTACTGCTTTGTTTTTATGGCAAACCTAAACAAGAAGTCCTCCAGGCCCTGCGAGCACCTGGAGTGATGTTAGTAGTGTACCGAGTCCGATGTCCTGGGTCCAGGTCTCCCTGGCTCATTGGTCTTTCTTGCTCTCGATGGGCTGGTCTGCCTCCACTGCCGCCGGCTGCACTGGCACCTCCTCCTCCTCCACCACCACCTCTTCTGCTCCTGCTTTCTTCTGCTTCTTCGATTTCTGGAACAGCTCATTTAGGTTGAACTCTCGGATGATGTTCTCCTGGGAGAGGGACACAGACACCGTTTTATGTCAGTGTGTGAGTGTTTTAATCATTTAAAGGTGACATACTATACCACCAGGTGTGAGTGTGATTACCATTACAAGCCGTTCTGAAAATCGGCCTCTTCTGACATCCCAAGTGGGCGTGTCCGCCTAGATGTGTGCTGGATAGATCAGTTTACCAGCCTACCCAGTGGAATGTCGCAAATGTTGCTCATTTATCTGTCATACATCTAGGTGGACACGCCCACCTATGATGTCAGATGAGGCAGATTTTCAACAGATTTTTTTTTTTGCTTGTAACGGCTAATCACACTCAAACCTGGTGGTATAGTATGTTTTAAAAAGTTAGATTAAAAAGTTGGGACACACACACACACACACACACACACACACACACCTCGTTGAAGGTCCAGGACACAGCTCTGCCTTTCTTGTCCACCATTGGTCGTCTCATGATCTCGACACCTCCTTGGAAGAGCACCAATGTAGGGAGTTGTTTGGTGAGGGCAGAGGTGCTGACCCTGAACCTGGAAACGTGGAACAAAGACCATACAATAGGGCCATATATATTATATGGTTTGTTATCAATGGTCTACTGATCATTCAGATACTGCCATTTCCCTGCTCTAGAGAAAACGCTGGATGACTGACCTCTCAGCCACCTCTCCGTAGCGTCCGATGTCGAGCTTCCCAAACTTGAGACCTTTGCAGTTGTACCTGCATGGGAAAGGCGAAGGTCGGGTGTACAACCGTATTGTTATAATATCCATGTGATCCAGTCCAGTTGCTCTATTAATGTGTTAGGTCAATCAAACATATTGGAGATGCCTTAAGGAAATCATGTCATTGCAAATCAAACATTAACAAGTTTAGTCAGCGATTAAATAGTCACTAAGTAAACGAATAGGGTGATCGGTAATCTGTTAGGGAGAGGAGAGGAGAAGGTCTCTTACTTGAGTGAGAGGTCAGCAAACATGGAGGCGAAGGACTGGCATTCTGGGGACCAGTTGGCGTAGAATTCAACGATCCAGGTGACGCGTGTGTCCTTCTGCAGCTCGTCCTGATCAAAAAATTTAAGATAATACTATATATTATATACACTATACGATATAAATATTACATAACAGGTTTCATTCATTTTTTTATTCAACTTTAGACAACTTTCCCTTAAACTTAAGACAAATACGGCCACTTACGTCTATGTTTTTGCCACTGAAGTACTTAATGTACTCTGGGCCCATGTAGAGCGGTGGTTTACAGGTCATGACAAACGCTGAAAAAGAGCATAAGAAAGATAGGGCTTGTAATATAATATATATAACTACACAGCAACATGCGTCACGAATGGGACGATTCACAACACAAAGAACCAGGCGGTAAGGTCAGCTTTTCACCCTTTTCCTCATTGATTGGAGGGTTAAGGTGAGCCTGCCTCTGTGAAACTGTAAGCGTTACTAAGGGATATCCAACTAAAATTGACTTGAATTAAAGACTTCAAAACCACCCGGACAATTTGTAGAAGACAGCAGTTGGTCCCTGTGGACTTTTAAAAGCTTGTTGACACCAACACGGTATGCTCAGTTTAGCATTTACTGTGAGCTGTAACCGTTCTTACTAACTCTGCTGAAAGATATCTGGTGGTTCTGATCACTCTTGACAAGGGCTACTGACCGAGACACAGGACCAGATAGAGCAGGCCCAAGCGAATGTCCAGTCGGAAGAAGAGGATAACGTTGGCGACCTTGCTGAACAGGAAGAGATTGCCAACGTGCTGCTCCAGAGTGACTATCAGAGGGAGGAAGACAAAATTAGAAAACGGTAGTTAGAAGATAGATGTGTATGGGGGTCGGTATAGGTACTGATAACAAAGTTTACAAAACAAAGGAAACCAACGTTTATGGTAAACACTCCTTTCTTTGTCTGTGTGGTGGCAAATGCAATGTTTACAATGTGTTTACAGTGTGTGTGTGTGTGTGTGTGTGTGTGTGTGTGTGTGTGTGTGTGTGTGTGTGTACTTACTAGCCCTCCTGTTCTTCATCATCACAACGGCACTGAGGAACATGAGAATCTCTACTTCTCTCTGTAAATCAAATTTCAATTAGGGATGGACGTCGTCATTCATAATGGCTTATGTTTTTCAGGAGCCTATTGATTAAGTATTCAGTAGTAGTAAATAAAGTAATTTAATCAGTATTACCGTCCTACCATAAAACTTTTATGTGAATGTATCAGAATAATCACCTTGAACAGGCCTTATCTAAATGTTGAGGTCAAAAAAGTAGCTTACTCCGTACTTACAATAAAACAACTTTTTTATGATAAAAGGTGTAATCGGGATTGGCCTCATCTATTTGTACAGGTTTTTTTTTATATGAAATACATAATATACAGCCTATATATGTGGTCCTTTTGTAATAAAAACTCAATTTAAAGTTACTGATACAAAGGTTATAAATAATTTGGTCTTACCCAGTCAAAGTCGCAGGAGTTTCCGTCCTCCCGGTTTGTCGCCAGGTGTTCGCATATGCCAGGAGCCTTGCGAATAATCAAGAATGCCACGGTCATAAGAACTGACAAGCTGTAATATGGCTTTAATATCCATTTGTAAATTTGGGGTAAATGCCAGAAAAACGCAAAAAGTCCTGTGATCAGTGCCATGCTTGCAGCCGGGCAGTGACAGGCGGGTTGAATGAAAAGACAGCTGAACACACTAGTCACTCAAACGTCGATTCTGCGTCTGCGTGAAGTAACTGCGCTGATACGCTCGCACTTTTTGGCCGCGGCGGCGTTCCGTAGAAGTGGCGGGCAATGCGAAATAATAATAACACGGCAGAGCTAGCGTTTTTCAGCTGAAGAATGGAGAAGAACACGGAGACCCAACCTATCATCGGGACCAACATTGAATCATCAGCGCTGGACCAGACCAGTATGACCGAAGAGCAACCGGGGTCTTCGTCTTCGCGGCACAGTGAGGGCGGGGAGCCGCCGGCTGGCAGATTGAAGCTGTTCAACAAAGTCATGGAGAGAAGCCTCAATAAGTACATAGACGACGCTAGGTGTGTGAGTCTTCAGTATATAAAGCTAGTCAATGATGTGTTAAGAAATTCATTTTTCCAATGATCTAACATCCTTGTCTGTCTGATAAGTTTCCAGAGGTTCGCCAAAACATTCCACCCGTTCTACAAGAGGAACCCCCAAGTGATTCAGGACATTCACAAGCAGTTCGTGTCGGACCTTCAGAAGACTATCCAGGTTGGCAGGACGTGATGTTTATGTGCCTTGCAATGCGTACGCTTATATTGTGTACCTAATGACTGGCATCGATATTGTTTCCTTTAAAGGACACATATTTTACCACCAGGCGTGTATGTGATTAGCTACAAGCAGTTTCAAAAACGGCCCTTTCCTGTGCCATCACTAGTAGGCGTGTCCACCTGTGTGTATGATGCATAGATCAGCAGCATTTGCTACAGTCCACTTGTTGATCTATCTATCCAGCATGCACAGGAAAAAGGCCGATTTTCAAACTGCTTGTGATGGTTAATCAAGCTCACACCTGGTAAAACAGGGTCCCTTAAACACAAGTCATGTCTTTGGTTTCCAGGAGGACATCAATAAACTGGTGGAGGAGGGAGAGCTCAAATGCAAACTAGATGAACTAGACAAGTTGGAGAGAGCTGAGAAAGACAACAAAGAACCTGCATGGTTAGTCGTTAACATTATCCCTCCTGTCGATGTACCCTGTTTGAATTTTATGCTGTAGTAGACTCGTTCATCTGACCTAAATATAATGACAACACAAAAAATACATGTCCTTGCATTGTTGTCACGAAATGTCCTAGGCGACCCAGTGGAGTACCGGAGGAGGACCTGTGTGACTTTGTGATGCCCTACTACCTGAAATATGAGGCCCACCTGCAGAAGGAGATTAAGAAGATCCAGGCCGAGAACGCCGCTCTGGCCCAGCGGGTGCAGTCTGGCAGGGATGCCATCGCCTCCACAGAACTAGGCATCGCAGTAGCGGTGGACCAGTGGAAGGTGAGGGCGGACCTCGTGGATCACAGTAGGACATCACGCGGATCCCATACTATTACTACTTACGGAGTTTGGGTTGAGTCTTGCTGAGCAAAAACAGTGACACAAAAAGTATGTATGTTGATTTAAATGTTTGTCCTGCCCCGGATAAACAAAGTCAGATGCTGGCTAAGATGTGTTGATTTATTCAAAGACGCAGAAATTCAGAATTACAATTTTCAATGTGGTAAATATGTCAACCAGTAATGTGGTAAATATGTCAACCAGTAATGTGGTCATTTGTGTTTGGCCACCTATGGGCATAGGAAAAATGTTGCAGGATCATTATTTATCACAATTCACTGCAAATGTGTATTTCTAAAAATAAATGTACAACGCATGACTTTACAATGTGAACACCCCTTTTTTTTTTTCTTCTTCTTATTTTAGGAATCTATAAAAGAATCCGGGAAGCTGACAGTGTCCCTGTGTCCAGCTGATACCTTTGATGTGTGACGTTATTTTTTTTCTGAGAAATGTAAATTCGTTTATTTGTACAGATGAAGTAGTTTCATATGCCTTTTTTGTTGGTAAATAAAGAATAATCATAATAAAATATACGGATATTGTCCCAGGCAGCTGTCTTCACCTGAAGAGATGAATGGCTAATTTGGTTTGTGACAGAACCATCTGGGCAGGCTGGTCAGTGTGTGGAAAAAGGCAGGCCCTTTTAAAAGATACTGGTAGGTGATTGGATGTACCACCTGTCAATCACCGCCTATCCCATTCACTTACCATATGACGTGTTAGGAAAGCGCCTAAGAGCGAACACTTATCAAGCATGTCTGTAGAAGACTCTTGCCGTCTTTGTAAGGAAAATCTGCGCATAAAAGGCACTCTTTCGAATACCAAAAAAATATTTACCTTAAGGAGGGTACCAAACGAGAAAAGTGTTAATGAACGACTAATGGCATTGGGGTTAACATTGTCCAATGACAACTCAAGATCGGGTAGGATTTGTAGATCGTGCTTTCGCTTGGTTGTGAGAATAGAAGAGGATTTTGCCGTTTTTAGAAGATGGCATGAAGCAGAGAAAGAAAGTGTGCCAGAAACACCATCTTCCTCCTTAGATGAACGGGTACCTGGCGAGGACGTTAGTCTCGCGATATCTGGAGTTCACAGCGTCTCTCCCGTCAGTGGAGAGAAACGGGCCAGGGAGCACCCACCTTCAGAGACAACAAATTATGTTAATAAAAAACGTTGTACAGAAACACCAACTCCTAAATTGCCGAGGCCAACTGCTGAGATGCCGGTCCGGCGAAGTCTGACGGAGGTGAGTCTGTAGATGTTGTGATGTAGACCTGATACTGCTTTATATATGTGCTCCATGTGTGTGGCCAGCCAAGCATTAGATCTATTCCCGGTTTATGGAGCTAAGGCTATTAAGTATTAAGTACTATGGGAGGGTTAGAGATTCAAGAAGAATGTAACTATAAATATGATATTGTTCATGGGAATTTAATGTAGTGTCTGCTTAAAGTTTATCCTAAATACATGTAGAAGTGTGGGAAGGTCTGGAATAAAGGTCAGATTGGACCCCAGGGAAAGTAGTTGCAAGTATCCTAACGATGTAAACGTAAACAACATAACATATCACTGTGCTTTGGTACAGAAATGGTCAATAACTAATGAACCCTTTGGTTTGTCTTTCAGGTTATTATTCACTACCCTTCTAATCCAAAGGGTGATAAAATGGAATGCCAAGCCAACATAGCAGGGATTGTGGAAAACATCACAAAGGAGAATTGGAGAACGGCTGCCAATCTGATAGTCAGACATAAAGAACTTTTTGGACAACTCAAGGAAAATGTCCTTAAAGTCATAGAGGATGAGAGCAAACTACTTTGTAACCCATACAAGGGCTTCATGCTGTGGCGGTCATCCGCGGCCGATTTAAAGGCATTCACATTTGCACACTTGCTGTCGGATCTCGAGCGTTTGTCCCCATTCATGTTTTCTATATTTTCTAAAATCACCAAACGGTCTCCCCATTCCACTTGTGCTGCTGCCGCGATAGCTTTGAGAGGAAGGGAACCGCGCCTGTCAGCCTTTGCATACTGTGTGGATAGTGTCCTAATGTACGGCGGGGCGAAGAAGGACGTTTTTAAAAGGCTGAGCAAACTGGGCATATCAACATCGCACAGTTCTGCTCTAGCAAAACAAAAAGAATCGAAGCTGCTCGCAGCCTCTGAAGATATCCAGAACACGCAGAGCAGAGAAGAGAAAATGCCGGTTGTATGCGATTTTGAGAGTTAGCGCTTCGCATTTATTCAAATTGACAACTCAATATCGTTGATCTATCCACACTTATTAAGGTGAATGTCCTCTATGTGAGTAGCAATTTTCAGACGGACGTCATGGGTCCATCCATCAGGCTGCTTGGCAGTGTGAGAGAATGCTAGTCGCTGTTGAGGTTGTGAAAGAGGCGGAGGTCTTTAAAGGTCAAGCAGGCAGAGAGTACACAGCATTTCCTTATTTTGAACCTTCTCTCAATACTGAAGTACAGTGATTTGTGGGGATGAATGAGGTTTAATTGAAGGTATGGATGAAAGGGCTGAAAATGACTTGGTTTTCATCCTAAATAAGTGCTAAAAATGTATCTTGGTGCTGACGTGAATATAGTCAATTTACTATAGAGCAGTGATGTATCCTAGTCACACACATTGGCAGTATATAAATGCTCCAAAAAATCCACAAGTCCTTTATATGCTTGCATAAGGGGCCAGATTGTACAATAATAACAAACAATGTGATTATCTATTTAGGTATTTACTTGTAATGCTATATCTGAACAATTTATGGTCTGTAACTTCTCATGTCTCATTGTTCTATAATCACAAATTACAATGCCACATTATGATTAATGCTTCAATTTGAAATTTGAACAGGGGAAAATAAACCCCACCAGGCAGTGAGGATCAATCCTATTTGAAACGAAAGCATTTGTCATGCCACATGCATAGCAAAACCATTTTACTTCTGAATATTCGACTCACTAAGTACAACACAGTCAGCAGCCTAAGTTGACACCCTACCTCCGGAGTCGTGTTGAAAGAGACATTTTGTTCGAGTCTGGGCTGCTGTGATAGGTAGGTTCCCAACTCAGTCATCTGTCTCAATAAAACAACCCATGTTATCAACAACTGGCTTTGTGAATCTATCCGCATAAGAAAAAGGGACTTAATATCAAAAACTTCACTGTTCACTCTTAAGAATTCCTCCTGCATGTTTTCATCAGAATACCAGAAGGTTGTTAACGATTTAAGTTGTGTCAAATATGTGCTTGCTGTGTTGTACTGGGGGTTCAGTGCTAAATCCAGTGCAAGCTGACTTGCTGATGTAGACATTTGCAGTGCCTTTACCGGAACAGCTCATGATCAGCTACCCCTCAAAAATCTCCTGTATTACATTTTTCTCCCATGTGTTACCTATCTACATTTAACTTGAATGCAATCTTTTTGCAAAACCCTTTACCAACTGAATGATCTTCTATAAATAATGAGGAAGACAATCCTAACCCCTTATCTTTCCACTTCTTCATCACCCAATTCATGCCCACATTCCCAATAACTTGAAGCCTGAAAGGATGGTTTCTCGTATGCACGTGATCTAGTGAATCTAGCTGCCTCTCAAGGTTCACCATGTATTTTCTGTCTTTGTTCAGAGGGTTGTTCTACATCTGGCGTTACGGTAGTCTGGTCCATTACGCTAGTGTTGTCCAATACGCTGGGTAGCGTGACAAGCGAGCATTTGTTGTCACACAATACGAGCTGGGAAGGCACAAGTGTTTTCTCTTTAGATGTATTACTTGAGATAGATATGACGGAAATGTTTTCAACTCTCTACGGGCAAAATGAAGCTCAGGGTCCGCCCGGCTCGACGTCTCTGGGATTTGGACCGGGAAAACCTACTCCTCCTCTGCCGCAAAACCAGGTTGCTATGCCGGGTCAGCTAGCGCCGCAGCCCGGGGATGAGGGGCCCGTCCTCCGGAAGCCTGGAGCCATGAATGAACCTTTCTACTTGTTACGGGAGCTTCCTGGTACTGTTATTCATGTTATTAAACCTTTAGGCTGTTTTCTATCCATTACGTTTGCCTAAAAATACGCATTTGTTGTAAGTTGTAAATGCATAGTACGATGTTGTTTAGGTTAGCCACACAGGCTAGGCTGCCAGTGTTGTACTGGTGTGTTTCCACAATGATTGGAAGGTGGACGAAGAGGTTTTTTTTTTACATCGCTTGTAGTAAACTGTCTGATACAAGTAGGATCCACTGTGATTATATGTAGTGTGTCCGACATTATCCACGTCAAGTGGGAAAAACCCCCAAGGGCTAGATTCGGCATTTAATGGGTGTGTTTTGGGTTTGTTTACGGTTAAGTTTAGCAGCAACATTGTACTCTGGGGTTCATGGAGTTGTGGTGGGGCTCAGCCTCACTAGGTCAGCTTTGATCAGATATGTTGTGCCATTGGGGGGCTATATATGCAGCCTCTCAACAGGGGAGGGGCGGCCAGTAAAGGGTTTTCGTGTCGTTTAGTTTCGTTTTTTTTCCTGCCTCGACACTAACTCCGCGCTGTCCATACAGAGAATTGTTACTCTACAGAATGTGTTAGGCTCCTATTATATCATTGTTGACATTTGTAAATACTAAGTTTACAAATTGGAATACCAAAGGGCTTAATCATCCAGTAAGTGTAGAAAGATGTTTTCACACTTAAAGCTGTAAACAGACATAGCATTCTTGACCGAGGGAACACACTTGCTCAATAAGGATCATCCTCAGATTTTCCATTCTAAATCCAATGCTCAATGTCATGGCACATCCATTCTCATTCATAGGGATGTGCAAGACAAGGTAATCTCTGATAAAGTTGTGTATTAGTGTTCAAGGTCATCTGGTTGATTTACCAGTGCTACTGGCATGTGTTTACGCCCCTAAATGGGATAATGCTAAATCTTCAGCAACCTTTAGTTTTTTCTAAACTTCAGGTGGATAGCCACCAACTGATTCTGAGGGGTGACTTAGACTATGCACTCGACTTAAAGTGTGCCATACCTGGTACACTGAGTAAATCAGCGGAGACTATGAAGGCCTTATCCAGGAGTACTGGGTGTTGTTATTCCAGGATATACTATTTTCTGCTGTACCAGAAACTCCTCCCCCTGCTGAGGGCTAGTGAATATATGGACATCATTATCTCTGACCAGAGCCCAGTGACAATGGCACTACTTTGCTTACCAAATAATGAGCTTCCACAATGCACCTGGTGACTTAAATCACGTCTTTTGTCTGACAAAGATTTTGTTGCCTTCCTATCTACCCAAATTGACTTTGTGCTGGCAATGAGACAATTGCCAGATACAATCTATGTTACCCTCTGGGAAACGATAAAAGCTTATTTACGTGGACAAATAGTATCCTACAAAGCCAGTAGGAACAAAACACGGTCAGCGTGGCTTAAAGGGCCCCTATTTTACCACCAGGTGCGTGTGGTTAGCCATTGCAAGCCGTTTCAAAATGTCCTTAGTGACATCACAAGTAAGAGTGTCCATCAAACCAAATGTATGATGGATAGAGCAGTCAACTAGCCTAACGACTGGTCTGCAGCAATAGTTGCTTATCTTTCCAGCATACATTTAGGTGTGATGGTTATATTTTGCAAATGGGATTGTGATGCATTGTAAATGCGATGGTTGTATTTTGTATTGGTCCGTGTCTTCCAGTAGGCAATGAGTTGACGGGCAACACCAACCTCATCACGCACTATAACCTGGAACACGCTTACAACCGCTTCTGTGGGAAGAAGGTGAAGGAGAAGCTGAGCAACTTCCTGCCAGAGCTGCCTGGTGGGTTATTGTGACGGCATGTCGTCCAATGCCGATTTACTAAATGTACCTACAACTAGCTAGCAATGCCATGCAAGAGGCCCACGGTTTGATTTCCGGCCTTGACCAAACCTAGCGTGAGCCACGGCAAAAAATCCAATGCTGTCTACGATGATGAATGCATGAGGCCATGCTCACCCTACCATGTAGGAACAAGTTAGCGTTTTTTAATTATTGCTTTCATCGTCGACGAGCAGCCAAGAAAAGCTGTGCTTTAAAACGGAAACAATATTGACATTTCTGAAGCTATTGGCTGCTCAGTGTTTGGTATAAAGACTCGACAACTAAAACAAAGAATTGATTATCGTAATTATAACGACACATTTCAGATAAACTCGTTGATTAAATGACTAGTTTTGACTATAGATGTGTAAATGGACTGCATTTTATATAGCGTTTCTAACCAGTGACCACGCAAAGCGCTTTACAATTATTGCGTGACATTCACCAATTTATACACACTGACGGCGCTGAAAGCCTCCGGGAAACCTCGACACCCAGCCTGGATGAGCCGGTGGGTCGACCTTCCAGGTGCCATTCAACCAGTCCTGCATCCTAAAGGGCTGATTATGGTCCCACGTCACACAACGCAAGGACCCCGCAGACGCTTCCACGCAGTCATGAACATGTTTTGGTTCTGCGCCGGGTTTTATTGAGCAGACCCATCACATCCCTTGCTGCTGCGTCGCCTCGACGGAGGGTTGACATTTTTTGGGAGGCGCACGTCAGGCCCTTTCGCTGGACGCAAGGAGGGTCCGCAAGGACGTAAAGGGTCCGCAAGGACGTAAAGGGTCCGCAACCCCCTTGCGTTGCATGAGCGTGGGACCGTAATCAGCCCTTAGACCACTGCCCGCCTCTCTGTCTTACCTTGTGCGTGTGGTTCTTCTTCTGTCTCTGTGGTCCCGCCTCCTCGCCACAGGGATGATCGACTGTCCCGGCACGCAGGACGGCAGCTCGCTGCGCTCCCTGATCGAGAAGCCCCCCGTGTGTGGGAACTCCTTCAGCCCACTGACCGGGGCGCTGCTCACAGGCTTCAGACTCCACACAGGACCGGTACGAACAGGCCCGCATTCCCGGGCCTGGCACAATAGTCAATTTTGTGAATTTAGAAAATGTTGCATGGGAGAACTCATCATTCAAACATAATTGAATGGATCAATGCTAGTGAGACCGACCGTACCTTGGCCTCTTTAGGAACATAACATAGGAGGGCAGTCTAGATGTGAGCCACCTTTGACCCATGTGAACTGATGATTCGATGTGTGTATTATGTCTGTCTCAGCTCCCGGAGCAATACAGGCTGATGCACATCCAGCCTCCGAAGAAGAAGAGCAAACACAAGCACAAGCACCATCGACCGCAGGACCCCATACCACAAGGTACCACGCTCGCACCCCCACACACACGCATCCTCACACACGCATCCTCGCATACACGCACATCTTCACGCACACACAGCCTCACAAACACACAGCCTCACACACGCATCCGCACATACACGCATCCTCACGCACACACAGCCTCACAAACACACAGCCTCAAACACACAGCCTCACACACACAGCCTCACACACACATCCTCACACACGCATCCTCACACACGCATCCTCACATACCTGCACATTTTCACGCACACACAGCCTCACAAACACGCAGCCTCACACGCACACAAACTCACAAACACACCTCCTTCAATCACACAACCTCACAAACACATCCTCAAACACACAACCTCACAAACACTCATCCCCCCACATACAGTACATCCTCACACACACACACACACACACACACACACCTTCAAGTGTTCACACCCCCACGTGCACACAGCCTCACACGCACGCAGCCTCAAAAACACACAACCTCACACGCACACATCCCCATGCAGACCCAGCCTCAGCCGCACACAACCTCACGCACACAAACCCTCTCCCGGACACATTGTCGCGCACGCGCATCCCCTACACACATCCCCACGCACCCAGCCTCACACACACACACACACTGACCCGCTGGGTTTGGTCCTCCACAGAGACCCCCTCAGACTCGGACCCCAAGAAGAAGAAGAAGAAGCGAGACGACGACCCCGACCGCAAGAAGAAGAAGAAGGACAAGAAGAAGAAGAAGGTGAGCGGCCCCTCTCGGGTCCTCCTCCTCCGCCGCCCGTCCCACCAGGCGGCCTGCGGTGCTGCCCCGTCGCCGTGGCGATGCCGGTGTTCTGACATGCGTTTTGTTCCCCCCTCCCAGAACCGCCACAGCCCGGACCACCCGGGCCTCCCCTGTTCACAGCCCAACAGCAGCAGCCTGAGATAGACCGGGGACGCCGCTGGGTGTGCGCGAGAGAGTGTGTGTGTGGGAGTGTGTGTGCGTGCGTTTTGAGGTATTCCTAAATGAATGCGTGGTTGTTGTTTTTCTTTTTGCAATGATGTATTACTGCAGTGTATGGTGGTTGTATTGTGTGTGTGTTGTTGTTTTTTGGAGTTACAGAGCAGTGTAGAAGGCTAAAGCCATTGATACTTTGTCAAGTATGAATGATTGTTGCTTTTCCATTTTTGTCTTTACACCGTTTCAAATTCGAATAAAATTTGGATTCTACTTTTTACTTTATTGTTACTTTTATACAAAAATGTGTAATTGGTTTCTCTTGGAATAACAGTCGACCACTGCAGAGGTTTGAAATAATTAGATTTATTGATAATGTTTTCATCAGGTGTATAGATAGATATATGCATATATAACAAGGGGGGGGGGGGGCAGGAAACGACTTTCTAACTACAAACAAAACAATACAAAATCAAAACATTACATCTTTAGGTGAAAGAAATTCCAGACCACTTGGTTCTGGGGTAACCTTGACGTGAAGTGCGCTGCGGTCCACTGAAACGTCATCACAACCAACCAGGTCCTGTGTATTAGCTTTACAGCCGCGAGGCCGGACTTTGGTTTACCGGGAATCCTGGGTCTCGGAGGATCAAGGTCTAGGAAATGGGTTCGCTTGTGTACACTCACAAACAAAGTGATGCAGGAGGTGAGCCGGAAGTTAGCGTGCAGAGCAGGAGTCAGCGGTAGCAAAGCTTCAGAACCCACCGACACACATGGGGGTGAGACGGCCAATGGGAATAAATCCAGCAAAATGGCGGCTTCTGCAATGATCTAGACTGCTTCAGATCAACTGGCGGTCCAGAATCAAACCGTATCCAAGTCCGTTCTCTAGGCCGGCTTACGGCGGTTGGCTTTGCGCCATTGGTGCAAGTCCTGTGTGAACGTGAACAAGCAAGTATAGGGGGAAAACAACATTTACCGAGCAGGTTTTTTTTTTTTTACTGCAAAATCAAACAAAAGCCCAAAAATACATTGAGTACACAGTAAATATGTAGATGATTCATAACTAAGAAACTACAAAAATATACTACATTGATGATGATAAAAACACTTCCCTTTTCATCACTACCGCCACTAAATGTATAAAAACACACCCAAATACATTGTTTATACACACTATTTCATCTGTGTGTGTAAAGCAGTAAGCAAGTGTTCAACAACCATGCCAAGGTATCAATTTCATCAGTCATCTGCTTCTTTCATAAAAAAAAATGCGTTCCTACATATAAAAACAAACCAGCAAATGTGAAGGTTGATTACAGGGTCCTTCCTTCCTCGGTGGCAGAAATGGACAGACATGGAAACTGGTAACAGCAAGACGGAAGGAGAGGTAGTTATGGTGTCTACCACCAGCCTATCGTGTGTGTATGTGTGTGGATACGTTTAGACGTTCCCCTGCCTGTGTACATGCAGAGGGAATGCTGACGTAGAAGGGGTTTCAATGAAGGGATTATATGTTGGATGCTCCGTAGCAGAAGGTGGCTGAGGGTTGTGTTCTACGTCCTGTGGATAAACACATCGGCTGCAGCACCAGGAGTCCGTATCGTTCACTACAGTAAGAGCACTTCTGCAACATCTCAAAGAGTTGTTGCTGTTCTTTGGTATAGGCAAGGATTGCAATTGTGTACCGTATGAAATGTCTTTCAAGTACCATTACACACAATCTGCATCCACTTTATCAGCAAAACATATGGCTTTTGACTAGAATGGCCCGTTGAGCTTAACCGAGAAAATGAAATCATACACAAAAATGATTAGACTGGTTTCGATTCAATGTCTGAAGGGGAGATGTAAATACAGTCCATTGAAATCTTTAGCTTCGACAACAAATATCTTCTCTGTAACACACACACACAACTTGAGCTGTGTATACACACACACACACACACACACACACAAGCTGTTTGTAGTTGACCGAATGGACCAGGAAAGGAATTTCAATACCCGTGCATGGAAGCACATATAATATTTTGTTTCCTGTACTGAAATTGCATTGTGGGAAAATAATGGAAAGCGGACCGGGACCCCAAGGTAACAGTGTCACGCCCCTGGCCGTGGACGGAGTCAGGCTCGCCTCTCTCCTGACGCACTGCAGGCGAGCAGCAGGCGAACATTTGTACTGGGGCTGTTCGTCAATGGGATCCATGTCAAGGCACATTTAACCCCCGCCCCCTGGGGATCCCTACTGGGTGAGGGTGCCACACTCACTCACTCATTCACACACACACACACTCACGCTCGCACTCGCACAGGCTTGCACGCTCAATCATTCACTCACTCACTCCACTTCCCCCCAGGGTCCTAGGCCTCCACGGGGGTGTGGCCGTTGCTGTGGTTCTTGTGTCCGTTGGCCTCCGGGTGGCTGAGCGCCTGCGTCTCCTGGCTGGCGGGCCCCTTGTCCCTGGCGGCGCACTCCTTCTCCAGGTTGTGCCGGTGGTAGAACAGGTAGCCCGGCAGCAGGAAGCCCGCGAAGGAGGAGATCAGCAGGCTCATGTTGATCTGGAGGGTGTCAGGGTTAGGGTCAGAGTACTGGTTTGTACCGATTGTGGTGAACTCACACACGTTTGATATTTGAATATAGGTTATGTGTTTATAATATAAATATTGTTGTTTGTATATACTTGTGTGTGAGTGAGTGAGTGAGTGAGTGAGTGTTAGTGAGGGAAAGTTAATGTGTGAGTGAGTGACCGAGTGAGTGTGAGTGAGTGAGTGTTAATGTTTGAGTGAGTGAGTGTTTGTGAATGATGGTAATGTGTGAGTGAGTGAGTGTTAGTGAGTGATGGTAATGTGTGATTGATCAAGTGCGCGTGAGTGTGTGTGTGTGTGTGATCGAGTGAGTGATTGAGTAAGTGTGAGCGTTACTGAGTGAGTGTGTGTGTGTGTGTGTGTGTGTGTGTGCGTGTGGCGTCCTCACCCAGTAGGGGTCTCCAGCGAGCGGGCCGACCATGGCGATGAACAGAGGCTGCTGCAGCAGCGCGACCACGGCGCTGATCATGGACTGCAGGCCGGTCAGGGTGCCGAAGTGGTTCGACGGGTAGCTGGGGGCCGTGAGAGCCGGGTTAGTACCCAGGAGGACCGTGGCCAGGCAGAACCTCAAAGCAGTGGCAGCATGTATAAACACTGCCACCATACACATCATACACTGTACAGCACAAGTTAGAGGGTTTACGTTATAAAAGGTTTGTGGGCCAGCTTTATGGCTCTGCCCACGAGTGTGCTGACCATGAAGCCTTGTAGCTGGCCAGATCAAGAGCCAGACTTTAGCTTCCAACCTATGCTTTACGTCTTTGTCTCTCTCTTTCCACCATCTGCCCTGTCCATGAAGGCACACGAATCCAATAAAGTAGTGGACAGACGTGTCCAAAAACAAAAAGAAAGAACACTTGACAAACTTTTGTATTTCTCGATCTTAAAATGGGGAAATGTCTAAAGCCAACTCGAGCCGACAGAAGGTGATAGTGTGCGTCGGAAGGCTGGCCCCCTGGGGTCTGGCATGCAGCCGGTACTCACACAGCAGCATAGAGCCCCCCGCAGCAGGAGTGGATGAAGCCTCGCACCATGGTGTGCAGGATGAACGTCAGGACCTGAAGGAGAGGACCGGCTGATGAGGACCTCATGCATACACACACGTGATGGGACGGCGCACACACAAACACCAGACCTTCCTTTGTGTGTGCATGCGTGAATACGAGCTTGTGTGTGTGTGCGTGTCCCTGTGTTTGTGTGTGTGTGTGTGTTCTTGTGTGCGTGTGTGTGCGTGCGTGCGTGCACGTTTGTGCTAACGTGTGTGTGCAAATGTGTGTGTGCAGGTGTGCGTGCCCCTGTGCGTACGTGTCTGCGCCCTTGTGTCTACGTGTGTGTGTGTGTGTGTGTGTGTGTCCTCTACCTGTAGCGGCAGGCTGTCGATGAGGCAGCAGATGCCGAAGGCCAGCAGCAGCAGGTTGGTGAGGACGAAGGCCCGCATGGCGTTGGTCACCTTCTGGATCTTGCTGTCTCTCCTGGGGGAGGCCGACTGGGACGGTCTGGAGAGGGGCGGAGCACAGCCGGGTCACAACCCCGATACACCGCATCGGGTTTCAAACCTGCCCTAAGTACGTTTACCCATGAGCAACCCGTAGCGGCTACAGTTGTAGTGCAGGTTTAGCTGTATTGTTTTGAGACGTGTCTCAGAATGTCCCACGGTGGGGGGGGGGGGGGGGGGGGGGGGGGGGGGGGGGGGAGAACACTTTGTAGGTCAGAGGTTTCTTAATGGAGTAAAGGCTGCGGCAAAAAGTGACACAGTGCAGGTTTCATCAGCTGCTTTCCGGTGTTTATATCGACGTGTGAACCGAACGTATTTGTTTAGTTTGTTTTAACCAATGTCACTCACTCCATGAGGTCATCACATATCATCACACGGTACAAATCGAGGGCGATGTGTGCTGACATGATTGTGACGTGATTTGAACTCTACTCTACTTCTGTAATAATCTCTGGGAAGTGTTTGTCGGCTGCACGCTCAGAAAGAGTAAACACTTTCCTTCATACTGATTCGTTACCCTTTCATTGTGACCTAATCCCGGCTCCAGGGAGTCAACAGACTTTTCTTTTCTCATGCGCTTTCCCAAAATGAACCACGTCGTCACTTTGTCCTAACTATTGCTGTCTTTCTCTCAGTCTTTCTTACTTCTTCCCATCGCTCGGCGCGGGGCTCTTCTCCTCAACGCACTCTTTCATCCTCCAGTCCATGATGTAGCCAATCAGAGGGCAGGTCAGCAGGCAGAGCAGCTGCAGGGTTCCGAAGATGGACGAATAGAAACTCACTGAGGGGTGAAGAAGAAGAAGAAGAGAGAAGAAGGGGTCACAGTCCTGCTTCGGCCGGGTGTAGTTTCTGGTTTGCCCTGCAGGTGTCTCCCTTGGTCCACTCGTTTGACAAACCGAGGGGAGAATGATTTTGAGACTTTACAACCCATTCATTCTCTGCTTTCTTTTTCAATTTGAGTTGAGAGGTGCAGAGGCAGGTGTAGTCAACTATAACTAAAGCGGCATGGGTCATTCATTGTGTTCACCTGTGTTTTTGTCTTGTCTTTTTTCCGTCTGTATTTGCATTTTGGTTCTGTTTTCTAGCAGTCTCTCAATTACAACTTTAGGTTTCCCTGTTCCATTCATACTTTATCGAGGTCTAAACCTTGGTGAATAGGTCTTGACCACAAATCCTCATCATACAAGGCAAACAATCCTCCCTCGCCCTTGAAACAAAGTCCTCGTTAATGTCTACTCACCATTGTCCGCGGCTAAAATCACCAGTTCGTCCGAAGCTAAAGGATAGAAAAAGCATAAAAAGGTCAATCAACAATCACTGACGAGGAACACAGCATGGCACCCAATCACTACAAGCCCTTTGAAACGTGCGCTGTATGCCATACATTCCCTAGTGTAAAGTCTGGGGAATCAGAGAGCGAGTGGGTGTGTTTTATGACGCTTCGTTCACACGACTGGCAACAAAACCGTGAGAACAAAACTGCTGCATACGTTATGCATCACTTACTGCCTCCTACACGCCCTACTGAGGCGCCACCCCCTCGCCTAAAGGGTCTGGAGTATCTCCGGTACTGTGTGTGAACACGTCTGACGCGGCTTATCCCCGGCTGGGTGTTGCATGTGTGAAAGGCTTGTCTCATGTGTGACAGGCCTGTAGGGCGGCTTGAGGGAGGGGGGTCTAGGGGACTCACGGTGGGGGTCTCCCTGCAGGACCATGTACTCCAGCATCTTGTTCATGGCGCCCATGAAGAAGATGATCCTGAGCTGGGACATGCCCATGGTCACCAGACTCCACAGGAAGATGGGCGAGAACACGGAGCGACGGAACGGCACGGCCGCTGGGAGGGGGAGGGGGGGGAGAGAGAGAGAGAGAGAGAGAGAGAGAGAGAGAGAGACAGAGAGAGAGAGAGACAGAGAGAGAGCGACAGAGAGAGAGAGAGAGACAGAGAGAGAGAGAGAGACAGAGAGAGAGAAAGAGAGAGACAGAGAGAGAGAGACAGAGAGAGAGAGAGAGACAGAGAGAGAGAGAGAGAGACAGAGAGAGAGAGAGAGACAGAGAGAGAGAGAGAGAGAAGGGAAGCACCTCAAGTTAATTTAAATGCTGTACTTAAATATACAGTGTGTCTTTACGTGCGTGTGTGTGTATAGCTGCATGTCTTTGTGAATACGCGGCGTGCGTGTCTGTGTGCTTGTGTATGAATACGTGGATCACGTGTATGTGTGGGACCGTGTGTGTGCATGCAGATGTGTGTATGCGTGTCGGTTATCCGAGTTGTAAACTCACAAACTGTGGCGTCGGGCAACTTCTCGGTGGAGCGTCGAACGTCTTTGTTCCTGTCGCTCAGCCTCTCTCCTACCGCCATCTGCTCTGGGGAAGACCCTTCCTGTACCTCCAGGATGTTACTGTCACACACACACACACATACACACACACACACACACACACACAAACACACAGGGTCAACGATTCTATTCCTGTCTGTTCCATTGTGTTTTATACAAACTTTGTTCCCTAGCCCAGAGGAACTAAATCGACATTGGCCGATTGACAGCGGCCACTGACCTATAGTCCACCTCGTCCGGGGTGGGGAAGCCCTCCTTGGGCCAGTTGATGAAGCAGTTGCCGAACACGAACGCAGCAAGCCCCGCCCATACCCACATGATGACGTTAAAGGACACGCCCGCGTCATAGATGAGCTGGGGAGACGGAGAGGGAGAACTTCCTTAATAAATCACGTGACAGTGTTCCTTTGTCATATTCTATTTGATAGATTAAAGCTATTTATATTTTATATCCTGTTGTGATTATAACGTTGTCAGAGGAAAGGCTTTCATCCTCTCTGAGCCTATGAAACTTACCATTCTAAATGTAGGTTCAATCACACACACACACACACTGACCGAGAATAGGTACAAGCACAAAGACACACTGACCCAGGAGAGGTACACACCGACCCACATAAATACACACACACACACACACACACACACACACACACACACACACACACACACAGGAGAGGCCACTCACAAACACTGACCAAAGAGATGTAAACACACACAGACAAACCCACACCCACACGGTCATGTGAGTGGGGGGGCTGCAGGTACCTTGACTCCGGGGAAGGTGACGGCCGAGGAGGCGTAGGAGCCGATCATCAGGGACATGATGGTGGAGCTCAGGCTGCCGAACATGTTGGGGAGCTGGGGAGGGAAGGCACAGCGGAGTGAGGGACACGCACACAGAGACCCACAGAGACCCACTGGGACCCACTGGGACCCACTGGGACCCACTGGGACCTAAAGCGACCCAAAGAGACCTACTGGGACCCAAAGAGACCCACTGGGACCCACTGGGACCCACTGGGACCCACAGAGATCCACTGGGACCCAAAGAGACCCAAAGAGACCCACTGGGACCCAAAGAGACCCAAAGAGACCCAAAGAGACCCACTGGGACCCACTGGGACCCACTGGGACCCACAGAGACCCACTGGGACCCAAAGAGACCCAAAGAGACCCAAAGAGACCCACTGGGACCCAAAGAGACCCAAATAGACCCACAGAGACCCACAGAGACCCACAGAGAAACACAGAGACACACAGAAACACAGAGACAGAGGAGACAGAGCAGAGCAGGGTCTGCTGTCTGTCTGGGATTCCGTCGCACGGTGGTGGTTTGAACGAGGTGTAATGAGCGGTGTCGTCCACTAGGGGGCGTGCAGAGCGCTGTACGAGGAGGCTGCCTTGCAGGACTGCCTCCAGGTGAAATGAAAACGACCAACCATCAGACTTAAGGCAGTTCCTTAGTGTGTTTCGAATAATGTTATTCTCTACAGACGGAGGGTGACATAATCATACACTCACATCACACCAAGCCGAGGTGTCCCTAAGCAAGACACATAGCCCTTTCTGCTGGCGCCTTGCATGGTTTATTCTGCCATCTCTGTGTGAATGTGTGTAGGAATGGTTTTAAGTCACTTTAGATAAAAGCATCTGCTGAATGCCCTAAATGTAAATGTAAAGATGCACTCACACACATCACACAACTACACACACATCTTCGTGAACGTGGACATCACAAACTCAGCGTGAACCGGTCCCAACCCCAACTACTTTTGACGCATTTTCTTCTAACTTTCTGTAAGGCAAGAATATACTTGTGCGTCCCTGCGTGAACGTATGCCTAACGTTCCCTTGAGTTCATCCTCCTTTGAATCTCGCCGCTTTCAATTTGCAGACGCAGATGTGCACCTGCAAACTCCATGAATGCGTTTCCTCCCCCCAGCCCCAGACCTCCCTGCGCGTCGCACAACTTAAACCTCAAAGCCAACACTGGGTTCGCCCAGGGGCAGGGGGCGGGGGGGGGGCATGCTGTAATGCAGACAGCATTAAAGGTGAAGGGAGTTCAGGTCACAGGAGTCACGGGGCCCTCGCTGAGCCCTGACACATTGTTCCGCCAGGGTTCCGGGTCTGCCGGGGAACTGCACCGCGCACAACCTCTGCGTCAGGCTCTGCAGCCGGCGGGAACTCTTTATGTCCCGAAGGTCGCCCAGCAGGCCAGAACAAATCATATATGAGGCTGGCCTATTTACAGTAGTAAGGAGCTTAGCCCCGCACCAACAACCACCGCATTGTGCAGCGCTTTGATGCGCGGCTGAAATGGGTCAATCTTGATTAGAGCGAATCACCTGCTTTGGATTTGGAGGAAGGGGGGTCCGCTGCGACTTAGCTGGCGATCGCCGGCACTTTCTTCATCGTTTCTTTCTTTTTCTTACTTTCTGTCGTCGCCTCGGCGTAAATCCCCCGACGCCCCCCGCTTTCCCACCGCCATCTCATAGTTTTTTTCCGCTGATGTGAGCATTTTTCCAAAAACCCCCACCCCGTCCCTCACCGTAGACCAGGGAAAACTGTGTTAATTATAGTGGACGGGGGGGGGGCGACCCGTGAACAGAACAGTATAGCGCTGTGTAGAGCAGGGGGGGCTTCTTAGGGGTGAATGAGGGCACAGTGTAGAGAGAGCGACAGACAGACAGACAGACAGACAGACAGACAGACAGACAGACAGACAGACAGACAGACAGACAGACAGACAGACAGACAGACAGACCGACAGAGAGAGACTATGTGTTCTCGTTTGACTGTGCCACTTTGGAAAACAATATTTGCTGCTCCGTATGTACTGTTTGGTCGCCTATTTGCTCAGGGAGAGTGAGAGGCGGATGATGAAGAGTACAACATTTAAGGAATGCCGAGAGGTGTTTTCTCTGTACAAACATTCCTGAAGCCACCCTCTCTCTGTGTGCGATCAGAAGGTCTGCATGTGTAACACCTAGGTGATTTATGTATTCATGAATATGCCTCATAACATGTTTTTGACATGTGCATATGTCAGGATAGGTGTGAGGGGGCGGGAAGGAAGAGGAAAAAGTCCCGCCTCTTGAGGAAAACATTCCTCAAACACTAGCCTTCATTCAGGACTTCTGCGAATCCAAGTGTTCCACAGGCCCATATTGTTCCCCGGTTCTCTGTATTCCCTCTGTATTCTCCGGGCCAGCCAAGACGTCAGGAATTCTGGCAAGAGGTCACTCTGAGCACACAGAGAATTCTGTGTATCTCACCTCCCGACGCGAGAGCAAAGCTCTCTCAGCCGTGTGCTGATGTCAGCATTCGAGTTCACGGGAGACGGATGCACAGTGAAGGGAACGTATGGGAAACGGAAAAGTCACACACAAAGTCACACACACACACCCACACACACCTGTGGCTAGGGTACCCTGGTTATGGGTGTTTGTAGGGATTGTGTGGTTGGGAGAGGGACCACAGTAGATTATCTCGTTGCACAGAGGTTGGCAGAACGGGGGGGGACAGTGACGGTTGCACACTCTAGAGTGCTGGGTTGAGATTGCGAAAGCACAACACTTGGACACACCCATAGACACACAGACTGGATGGAAAAGGAAAGCATTTATGAAAGAGCGCCGGCGGAACAAAGAGAAAGGGACAGTTGTGAAGAAGGCGGATGAAAGATCTGGGGACAGAGAGAGTAGTGAATTGTTATTCTTGGGCAGGGGGCTGTGGGAGGGACTGGGCGAGGGAGGGACAGCTGCAGCAGCCCTCGCTCTGCTCTCGGTGAGGCTCACAGCAGGAAGTACCAGACGCAGCTGCACAGAGCCACTTCCTGCGCGAGCCGCGGCCAGAGCCCCTCTTTCTATGAATCCACTCTGAAGTCCAAAAGTCTGGTCACAGGGTCCACGCCTCTGTTCTGCGTGCAGAGGGTTTTGCTCATCACAATGCATCATGGGATTATTTCTTTCCCGTACTCTGTATATTCAGGACTCGGGAGAGTTGTAGTAATGTGAAGTCCAAAATCAACGGTAATATACCTCAACCTAGGCTAATCATTTTCTCGCATGAGAAACGCTTGGGCAGTTTCAAAGACAACAATGTCTCCCCATAATGACAAATCATTCCATGGTTTATTACTAAACAATGACTAAAAAACCCTTACTACTAACATAATTACTATATATCTGCTCCCATAATGGATGCGGTCATGAAGAGGTACCAACTCTATAGGCCTGTATAAAAGAGAAAACAAGGTATACTACCTCATCATTGTGCACATAGGCATTGAAGCTGTAGTTTGCTGACCATAACTATCAAACATATCAAAATGAATTAAGAGTTTACTCCTTCTTCTTTGTGCCACCATTTTGTGTGACATAATGGTATTTGTCCTGACAATAGGTTAGCCCTGGTCCACTGCAGACCAAACACATTAATACCTCTGCCTCCACCTCCTCCAACTGCCAATCCCTAGCAAGATAACAACACACCCACCTCCCCACACCAGGCATTTTTATCATACCAACACACACACACACACACACACACACACACACACACACACACACACACACACACACACACACACACACACACACACACACACACACCTTGCCTCAAGTCTGGCCCCAAACCACACTGTGGTGGACATTATTTATATCTTTAACTACCTCTATGTTCTTTGCGTCATCTGCCTCGGACATAACATAAGCCTTATAAGTACAAATAGGTCACTCAACAGAATGACCTTTAGGTCATGTACACCGCACTAATTCAGGTATTTCCAGGATTGACAGAATAGAGCTTGGTTGACGTGTGTCACGGCTGCCGAGTGTCTCTTAACAAAGACCAGCTGGCCCTCTCTCATTGGCTGCTGCCTAGCAATGCCCCTCAAGAAGGCCAATGGCGTCAAAGGCCAGTGGAGCTCCTACTCCTGGCCAAGAATACCTGCAGCCAGGTCTGTTTATTGCTATTCATATTTCTTTATTACTGACGCTAGATGCCCCGTGGTGCCTTTGTGCTCGTCCTGATCAGGGATGTCTGATTATAACGCAACACTAATGAACACACGGTGAACACTATTAAGCCAATTGTACAAGTAACCTATCCTAGGGTGTCCAGATGTTCACTGGTTCGTCCCCAGTGCCTTTGTGCTTGTTCTTATAAGCGCTTTATAATATAAACCTACAGTAATGAAAAAAAACATACACATCTTAACGTGACGATAACATTACGAAGCACACCGTGACTCATGTCCATATCCTGCCCAGCGTAACCTGCTTGTTATAACAATCATGTCCGGGTTCCGTTGGCTGTTCCCCGCTGCACTATGTCTTATGTAAACGTACAGCAGTGGGAACCCATGCATATAGCATTACATAATGCTAAGAGGAGGACACTGTGTCTGCTGGCCTCTGCTGATCTTCAGTTGTGCAAACTCACCCTGACGGCGGGGTGCTGGCCCCCCGCTGGCCCCCCGCTGGCCCCACGCACGGCGGGATGTCCACCGGGGCTTACGAACAACCGCGACCTTCCCCCTCGCTCTACATCTGCCTCGTGTTAGACGATGCCGCGTGTGTGCGTGTGTACGTGTGCGCGCGTGTGTGTGTGTGTGTGTGTGTGTGCGCGTGCGTGCGTGTGTGTGTGTGTGTTTGTGAGATAGGGGCAGTTGTTACGTCCATGAAATGTAGATGTAGTGCTTTTACTTGAAACCATATCTTTTTATTTCAGAGAAACCAAAGATGGTGAGCACATTCACGTCGGCCATATTTCCAAGGGACACAAATAATAGCAGTAGTAGTTGTGTGTGTGTGTGTGTGTGTGTGTGTGTGTGTGTGTGTGTGTGTGTGTGCGCGAGTGTGTGGGTGTGTGATGTTCTGTATGAGCGCACATGCACAGGCAAGAGCACAGCCATGGCTCCGGTGAGGGATGAAGAGGAGAGAGGAGACGAGAACGAGGAAGGAGGCCCGACCGTACCATATGGACGGCTGCTGCGGAGTGTTTCGGTGTGAGGGGAAGTGGGTGGAGCCTCTAAGGGGTGGGGGAGAGGGTGTGAGGGGAGTCGAGGGCTGTGATTGGCTGAGTCGCAGAGCGAGAAAGAGAGGGAGAGCGTATCGAATTTACACTAATGATTAAATGTAACAGGTGTGCCAGTGTGTGAGGCAGGAAGGGAGAGATGGAGAAAGAGAGAGAGAGAGAGAGAGAGAGAGAGAGAGAGAGAGAGAGAGAGAGAGAGCGAGCGGGAGAGAGAGAGAGGGGGGAGAAAGAGAGAGAGAGAAAGAGAGAGAGGGCGGAAGAAAGAGAGAGAGAGGGAGAAAGAGAGAGAGAGCGGAAGAAAGAGAGAGAGAGAAAAGAGAGAGAGAGCGGGAGAAAGAGAGAGAGAGGGAGAAAGAGAGAGAGAGGGAGAGAGAGGGAGAAAGAGAGAGAGAGAGAAGGAGAGAGAGAGAGGGAGAGAGAGAGAGAGGGAGAAAGAGAGAGACAGAGATTGTTGCCAGTAGTGCGTTGCACCTCCTAATCAAGGACAGATTCCCGCTAAAACGCACACACACACACACACACACACACACACGCACACACACACGCACACACACACACACGCACGCACGCGGTGCGAGCTCACAACGCGGAGCACTCTTGCCTGCAGCTGGCAGGGCCGCTAGTGAAAACAGGGCCGGGGGACGGCGCGGGCACCAGCTGACGCTCGGCACGCTAAACACACGCCCGGCCCGAGAGTACACAAACATAGCTGGAGAGTCACAACACAGAGGCCCTCCGTCAGCTGAGCCCAGGGGCGGGGGCCCTGGGACCGGGGTGGGGAGGGTGGAGGGTCTGACGGCTACCAACAACACAGGCTGCTGCTGATGCTGCGACAACAAACCCAGGGCTCTCTCTCTCTTGATCTTCTGTTATGTAAGCGAGGGGCCCGGCTGGGCTCCGTGACACACGGGGCCACTCGTGTTTCCATTGAGCCCAAGAGAGAGACGCGGACGGGTGGCTTTGGGTTCAGTCGGGGCACATGAGACGACCAGAGCCGCCGGCCGCGTTTTATTTATAATTCATACTTTTCCATGACGCGCCGGCCGTGGTCACCAGAACTCCCGGGGGACCGGTTGCTGGTGTCTGCTTCGTGTAAAACGAGCGCCGAGTGATGTCACTTTGTTAAAGTAAACACAAGTGACACTTTTCTGAGCCAATCGCGTGAAACCGGGTTGCTTCAGGTGGTGATCGGCGCCGGGTGGATTCGGTGTCGCTTGCTGTCCCTGTGTGGTGCAGCCCCGTCAAAGCTTCGACATGCCTCTCTCTTATTGGGTGGGAGTTTCTTACCGTCAGGGAGGTGAAGGTGAGGCAGATTCCTCCGAAGCCGTTGAAGGAGAGGGCCAGGAAGATGAGCGCCGACAGCACTGGAGAGGGGGGAGGGACGGAGAAAGAGTTTGATTGTCTCCATATCAACCGCATAGATCAACCGTTCAATTTCCAATTCCTTCTAGGAGCGTCACCTAATCCACTGAACGTGACTGCATGACTCGGTCGATTCATGAGAATGGGGAACTATGAGCAGAAACCAGCAGCCACTTGTTTGCTAGTGCCGGTAAAAGTCAGCCGTTTCCTTGCCAGATAGGCCGTTAAACCGGAGCGATCAGAAGGACAGTGTACACTGTGCAGGTGTGTCTTCTAGGTGTGTCTCTCGCTGGAGGGGCCCAGACAATGCTTTTCAACATGGCTGGCTGCCCGCTAACGCTCCTGCTAATCCCTAAAGGCATGAGCCGTGGAGCACGCTCAGAGCTGGAGCGGTTCCAGTCACTCACCTGCCGGGTCGTAGGCGGACATGGACATCATGACGCACGACAGGCCGAAGCAGAAGCTGAACGGGAGAACAAAGAGTAGACTATGTCAGGCAACGACCCCCACCTTATTGATAAACATCATTGACCTGCCGCGAGTGACCGGTCATTCGGTGAATGTCATTCATAAATTGTCCAAATTTTACAATTATGACTCATCCTTTGCATAGTTAATATTTGCCCTGTAGATATCACTGGGGATTCAGGGGAGCAATGGGAAGCATATCAATGATATACAGTGTGAAAATGTGGCTCTGACCTAACTTATCATTCCTGGTTTTTTACTTTAATACATAAATCCATGTCTCGTGTGTCTTCGGCTGCACAGGGCCAGAGGCAGTGTGAGCAGAGTGCTCAACTGCCTGCACTTTCTGATAACTTATCTACCCATGTCTTTTGCCTAGACTAGAGTAATACAGGCTGCGTGTGCGCATGTGCATGTGCGTGCCTGTGTGTGTGTGTGTGTGTGCGTGCCTGTGTGTGTGTGTGTGTGTGTGTGTGTGTGTGTGTGTGTGTGTGTGTGTGTGTGTGTGTGTGTGTGTGTGTGTGCGAGTGCAACCAGGGTCTCTCTCCTCAGAGAGCAGGACTGGGAGCGAGTTTCAGGGTGATCATGCATGTTTATTGGCGCCTTTTTGCCTTTAACACATTCTCTAACAGTGTAGTCACTGCATTGTTTATGTGTGGGTGTGTTTACACACAAATTACTCATTCATCACTACTAGAATACTACACTGCAAACTTTCTCCCACAAACACGTAGACACTCTCTCTCACACACAGACAATACGCACAAACACATACACACACTCACACACACACACACACACACACACACACACGTCATAACACTAATCCAGAGCATTAGGCATAAACTGTAACATACTACAACAACAATAATCCAACACAAAACGATCAGGGTTAGTCCCTCCTGCCAAAAGTGAAAGTTACATCCGGTTATACTCTTTTATGGCTATCAGAGACACTCAGCGCATCACAAGCCCACACACACACAGGCACACAGCAAAAGGAACCAAAGGAGGGTTTCTCACCTGCCGACCAGCCGGAGGGGCCGCGGGCCGTACTTGTCCATCAGGATGCCGAGGGGCAGGGTGGTGGCGCTGAGCAGGAACGAGCCGATGGTGAAGCCCAGGTTCAGCATCTCCTCCTGGTCCACGCAGCTCAGCCACTTCTCCGCCTCCTGGCTCGAGGCGTTGCCCAGGGAGACCACCAGAGAGTCGTTCTCTGGGGGAGGAGGGGGACAGCAATGAAGAACGAGACGTAAGGCCGGAATTCTCACCCACGTTTGCAGGCGGGCGTGCGTGTGTGTGCGTGTGCGTGTGTGTGCGTGTGCGTGTGTGTGTGTGTGTGCGTGTGCGTGTGTGTGATATAGAGAGAGATATAAGGCTAACCTTCCAGAAGATGCCTATATCGATATTAGGAAGTAAAAAAAATCCGATATCGGCCGATATTGAGAATATAGATACATTGGACGTTATTCATAATATATCATAAATTGTGAGCTAAAGGAACCAATTAACTGTATGGGGAGGAGGTAACAACCTTCACAAAGAACATGACGTAAAGCAGTCAGTGTTGGGAGTGTTTACGTGGATTTGCTCAGATAAAGCATTTAGAGGTTCAACCACCACAGGAAAGGATTAATAAAGAGGTAATTACATTCATAAATCAACACCACGATTTAAGTTTTCTTATCGGTGCCTTTTGGCAAACGTATATGCCAATACCGATATATCTGTGACAGGCCAACATCGGCTGATAAAAAAATCGTCCAACCGATATATCGGTCTGGCAAATATATTTAAATCACAACATAAGTACCAGAAATGTTAAGTGTGATTATTTTTCAACCTCCTTATCACAGAACAATTTCGAAAATTCCGAACCGATCAAAAGGACGATGGATTTCCGCGGCTATGTTTTTTTTTTTTACCTGTGCACAGGTGAGAGTAGAAGCCCTCCCTCTTGAGCATGATGAGCAGCGAGCCCCATCCCAGAAGCACTGCCGAACACAGCAGATTCTCGATCACCGCCGTCACGGCCATCCACCAGCGCCTCCTGTAGGCCTGGAGGAGAGAGGCCCCCATGGCAGCTCTGGAGGGGAGGGAGGGGGGCAGTGTAAATGAGGACAGGCGATACGATACAGAGTACTTCAGAGAACACTGACAGACGGTCACCCTTGTTGAAACTCGTGATACGAATTGAAGACGGCAAAAGGATACAAGATGTTGTTGCTGGCTGTTTATATACCTTTTTGTGGGGGGGGGTTTGTGCTAATTTTGTCGATACCTCCTTTTATTTACTCTTTATTTACTCGACGAGAGCAATAAATACTAATCTGGCGAAAAAACAAAAAATGAAAGAGATTAATAACGTACAAAGAGGAATCAGGTACAGTGGAATAATTAGGGATTAGTGACTTGTGAGGGATCATCACCGTGCGCACTGAGGCGTTCGGACAGCGCTGTTTGGGAGTAATCACGTCCTGCCGAGAGTGACGGAACTGCCCGGGGGGAGACTTCCGTGACCCCTGCCCTCATTAGCAGCCCTGGTTCTGGTAAATAAGGATTGCTGGGTGCCTGAAACGTGGATTCTCTGCTCTGCACTCGGTTACCTCTGCAGCCCCGGACGCCCCCTATGGCTTCACCTCCGATCTCCATTCCATCGGACCTCCGTGGGTCTCAGTTTAGTTTTTCGGCCAATAGTTAAAGAGGTCAATTCTTTATTTTCCCCTTTTCTTTATGTAACCTGCGATTAAATATTGCATTACACCGGTTGCAGCGCACATTAGAAACAGAATGATGGAGAATGCAATGTTAATCAGAATCCGTTCTGTCATCACAAATTCACTACTAGGCCTAGACACGTGACCAAAAGCAAACGATGGTGGGGTAGACGAATGAATTAGTTAGACGGATCAGTAGTAGGTTTCAATGGGGAGAGATCACACTCCCATTAACACATCTTGTGCCATTGTAAACACACACACACACACACACACAGACAGACACACACACACACACACACACACACACACACACAGACACGCAAGACAGGTGACCGTAAACTTTAACTTCACCACGTAAACAGATACTTGGCCAAGGTCAGTAACGACCCCTGTCTGCACAAACAAACTGTGTGTGTGTGTGTGTGTGTGTGTGTGTCTGTGTGTGTGTGTGTCTGTGTGTGGGCGGGGGGCTCACTATGAGACCATCCTCTTGACTCTTGCAGGCGCGTGCCTGAAGAGGGTCTTAAAAGGCCACTTTCTGTCTGTGTGTGTTTGTAAGCTTGTAGCCTGTGTGTGTGTGTGTGTGTGTGTGTGTGTGTGTGTGTGTGTGTGTGTGTGTGTGTGTGTGTGTATGTGTGTGTGTGCGTGAGGGCGGGTAATGTGATCAGCCATAGCCCATTGCACTGCTTTTGTGCATGTGAAAAGGGGGTTCCCATTGTGACGGAGGCCCCCCTGTTGACACCCCTATTCAGCGGGCGCGGTTCTACGGGCGCCCATCGGTGACACAAAGGAGGGGAAGCCTCTGCTTACAACGAGTACCAGGCCAATTTATAGCCTACCAATTAAGTGATTCGGATACTGTCAGGGGCACGCCGCCCGTGGGACGGCCTGCATTGTATTCACTGACATGTCCATATGGCTTCCTCAGTGCGGTGTGTACCGAGTCACGTACACTGCTGTGCGGTCGCCTCTAGAGAAACGTTGAGAATGTTCATCAGAGGGCTGCAAGGTATCGACTAAAAGAGAACAATGAGGTGGAACTGTCGCAAGATGAGAACGCGCTGTACCATTCAAACCTTGCTGCAGCGACAGCGATATAGTGTGTCTCCTTTTTCCGACAAATGTGCTCATTGTAAGTCGCTCAGGATTAAAGTGTCTGCTTAACGCCCTGAATGTAAATGTCAATGTCAATAGAACGCACTCGTTTTGACCTCGCCGACCTAAAAGCGTAGTCTGGATCAGGTCTGTACCGGTTTGAAAGTAAAGGTCTAAATGCGGAGCCTCACGCGGACAGAGGACAACCTCACTCCAGACCCGTGGGGTCTAAGTTAGGAGCGGCAGGCAGAACAACAACACACCTCGTGGTGGACTAGAGCTGGCCCAGCGCGGGTACTTTGGAAATGTCAGGAGACGCGGTTCACAGGAACACACGAGACCAACCCAGGATAGGACACACCCTGGGGCTACGTCCAGCCAATGTCCAGGTCAAGGGTACCGGTCAAGCTGTGTGTGTGTGTGTGTGTGTGTGTGTGTGTGTGTGTGTGTGTGTGTGTGTGTGTGTGTGTGTGTGGTACATTCGATACATAGAAACTCAAGCCGAAGTTCAAAAGACCTACATTGTAAGATTGTTCTAGTAATTTCCAGTAAAACCGGAATCTATTTTCGGGGAAAGTTAACTTCGAAGAAAAGACTAAGGCATTTCCTTGAGGAAGAGGCCGGTGACCCACCACATGTACTAGAAAACATCATGGTCAACACAAAGTACAATGTTACTAACGAGTAGAAACACGAAATAGTCTCCTTATTTATGGTTAGCAGGCGGTTGTCATCCCCTATTAGACCACTGTGAAGTTTACGGTCGTAATTGGAGTGTGTGTTTGTGTGTGTGTATGCGTGTGGGTTAGGGGGGCGGGGGGCGGTCAGCTGAATGAGCAGGTGAGCCGTCTGCGAGCCGTCCGGCTCACCAAATAAGGATTTCCGGAAACTCCAGGGATTTGAATGATGCAATGTTGTCTGCTACAGCGACGGGCAAGCATTGGAAACTTGTGGAGGCTATTCTCAGGTCAATTAATGCCCACATAACTGTAACGTTTAATGGGAAATCTGTGACTCCTTTGCAGGTATACCTCGATGTTCTCCCCTTTGTTCACTTGTTCCCACGTTTTGAGCTTGACCTGTAGTGTTTATCGAGCTTTCTGGGCTCTTAGGACGGCAGGCCAATTAATTCTAACAAGTAAAACAAGTTAAAGAAACGTTTCCCCCAATGGAGCCTTTGATCCCCGTAGCGTACGAAGACGCCCACCCCCTCGCAGCGGGGTCTCAAGAGTGTGAGTCAGGGGCGCCCAACAGCTGCCTCTCCTCGGTGATGAACCCCGGTAGCCTCTGGTTACCATCACAGTGGGTGGTTGGTGTCATATGAGGTAGATACGACTATGGACAATATATAACCAAATGTCTTGGTCATTTTTCCGACCTAAAAACGCATCCCGCCGGCTCAGTGTTGTGTTACCGAAACCTAAAACTATTGACTTTAGTACCATGATCCTATCTAAATGTTAAGAAAAGCAGTGTTGCAGGGGGGAGGACTGAAGCGCCATGCTGGAAAATATCCATCAGTGGGCCAGTCAGTCACTTCCGCAACGTGTGTGTGTGTGTGTGTGTGTGTGTGTGTGTGTGTGTGTGTGTGTGTGTGTGTGTGTGTGTGTGTGTGTGTGTGTGTGTTTCCATTTCTGGGCGCATAGAACCGCATAGAACTTGAGGTCATAGAACTGCCAAATCATTAATAACGCAGCACTTACTCTTTTCTTTAGAGTTAGACTAGATTCCAGACTAGCTAGGCTGGGATCAGACTGAGAGTGAACAATAGTAAAACCTACACATCTGCCACGTGTTTGAAGACGCCGGTTGATGCCATTGTAACATAGTTACATACTTCAGCTTTTGTAATAGCGTATTTACAGCTTGGTTTTCCAGAAACTGTTTAGAGTAAGATACTATTTGATAAAAGTATGTATTTTAAGATATGAACAACAGAAAACAGATCATTGTACTTACTTGGGAGTTGGGCGTTCTCTTGAAACAAAAAAAATATGGGAGCCTTTGCTTGGTCACCTAGTGGCCTAGGATACAAGTTTAAAACACAACTTGCGTACAAATAATAAATGTTTCAAAAAAATAAATAAGGGGAAAGGAAACGTAAGCAGCGATCACGTTTTGAGATGCGCGACAAGAGCCCGTCTCTGCTTCCAGCGACTCGGAGTAACGATCACTACACTTCTTAAGGATTATTTGTGCTCATTCTACTACTGACTCCCCTCCCTGTTTGGTTGCTAATTCCCTCCCTCTTCTGCTCCGCAGCCACCCTCCGCGGCAGTACCTATTCCTACTGGGTTGCTCATATAGAGGGTCGCGGTTTGGAGTGAATTAATCCATCAACTATTTTAATGTTCCAAATAAACCATTTCTTAGGACATGGCTGCATTGCTTCGAGTGGGGTGAGAAACTGCGAGGGAGACATACGTGCTGCAGAATAAACGTATTTTTTTTTAAAAAAAAACATACTATGGTCTATTGGGCTACACTTCTGAAGTGATACACTGTACAGCGGTTGTCCTGCCGTGGATCCCTGAGCTGAGGTAGGTTTGGTACAGCTGCAGGAACAGCAGCTGGAAGAGCATACAGCAAACCCACATCTCTCTATCATCACAATGACCATCACCCGAAAGAAAGGAAACAGAACCATGAGGACCAGTAGATGCCACAACCTTTCTGTTGCATGAATAGCTAATTTATACGGTGCAACCCTACACAGGCTATTTGCCTTCTCTACCCTGTTGATAAATAAATACTTCCCTAACTATAGAGTTCTTGTCAGCCAACTTAAAAAAGAGTTCAAACCTAGTATTCACCAGTTGATGTTCATCGTAGGCTATTGGTCTACTATGACCACCGACAAACGCACATAAACAAGCCCACGATAACAGTAAAATAGATTATATAAGACATGAGATCCCAGCAGGAAGGCGGATTTTGAGTTAAGTTTTTTTTTACGAAATCTAATCCTAAAATAACAATCTTCAGTAAAATAATATCAGGCTACTTGTCAGAACTTGAGTTCTAACAGCATTCCACATTTCCAACATCAACGCATTTCAACGTGAAAGTGGGAAAATCTCTAAACATATGCAATAAAAATGCATGTTTTTTGACAGTGTGTAGTCTCTGATGTCTGAAATACAACTATCACTATCTGTCAGAACCTATTGGGTAATACAATTGTACACCTCCAGTTTCACAAAGGCAGCAATTTCAAGCAAACAATGTGCCTTGACTTAAACTTTCCAAAATACAGCCATATCAGTCATTGTCCTAAATTATGGAGCGGTGGGTTTTTGCAGCATTCCCAAGTTCCAGACTGGCTCATTTCAACGTTAAAATTAGAGGAGGTTAACTCTGTGTGTGCTGGTACATCTCCGCTCCTCTGTGAATGTAAATACCCCACCCCCTACCCCAGATGCTTCCTGCATCTGAATACACTTTAAATAATACCAGGCGAACAGGGTGTCAAATCGATTCTCGTGCTTTTAGACGCTCCTAAACCAGATCTCTGTGCCACAGAGCTAGAAGGCGCGCATGGGAACTTCCCATTCATTACATAAGTGTGGCTAAATGTTGGTTATAGATGGTCTCACCCATTGAATGGTTTGAAATACAAATGAGCAAAAAGCTCGCCTCTTCTTTCTTCGTCATTGTATCTTTTGTATTGTCTTGACGCTTTATCTACCTGAGGGTAAACGACTCCGATGCCCCACGGAGCAGTCGCGATGCCAATTACATTCACGTCTGCTGTGCGTGGGTGCATATGCAAATATTCAGTTGAAATGCATTGGTTCATCAACACAAAGCACTCGGTGACAATCGCACAGCAACAATGCATGAGTCTATTATAACAACTCTTATACAAGCTAAAAGAAAGAGGATTTGAGGACACATTCTTTGGTTTAAATTGTTGCATTCTCTGGTTCCACTTGGGATGATTACCAACTGAGCCACTAGGTGGGAGTATTCACACAAATCTAAATCAATTTAGATTAGGGATTTTCTTTTTTTTAAAAGAAAACCCGTCATGTCCTATCATGTGAAAAGATGGAACCAGAGCTATGTACGATGCTTCACGTGTGGTGTGGTTCTGTCTATCTATGATCTACTTTGGTCCTATTTAAGCTTCGCCCACGTTTCTCCAAAGGCTCACGCCCTAATGCTTTTTATGTATTTTATTGGTCTCTTACTTTAGCGAATGCCAAACAAATTGCTACAAATATATTGCAATGTTTGATTTGCTGGTTTATACCAACACTAGCTCTCTGATTCGCCCCACCATTCATTTCCCGACACGATAAGTAATGAACTCTTCTTACCTGACGTCTGTCAATCAGGGTTAATGAGCGCAACTCACGACCA
Organism: Pollachius pollachius; assembly: GCF_949987615.1. Taxonomy (NCBI): domain Eukaryota; kingdom Metazoa; phylum Chordata; class Actinopteri; order Gadiformes; family Gadidae; genus Pollachius; species Pollachius pollachius. The sequence continues at coordinate 5,951,304 of NC_136943.1, forward strand.
CAGTTCAGAAGTGGATGCTGAACGTGCTACAACTCGTGCTCAAAGGGCTGATGTACTTTATATTATATGCCGTTTTGGGGGTTAATAATTACATCCGGCGGGGTAGTAATAGAAGATGGCTACATGTCTGTAGGTTAAAGGGTTGATATTATGCATTTTCGACTTTTCCCTTTACTTTCGACAGATTTATGCCGACGCCGTATGTATACGCGTAGGATTACCTATGCTTAACCAGAAAAATCGAAGTCCGAGCCAGGGGGAATATTCGCTCCCAGAGAACGCCCTTCAATAAGTGCGTGATACAGCTCGTTTGTGCTCAAACTTTCCTTCCATAATGATGTGAAGTCAGACTGTGCAATAGGCGGTGCCGAAGTTGAATATATTAAATAATAATTTGAAGGCTTACCTAACATGATGGGGGTCAAAATCCTTAAGTTTGAGTTTATTCTTTGCATAGGTTAAATAACCTACATCATTTTTCATTTCTTAATTGGCCATTTTACCCTTTCAAACCCTTTTTCTAATATTTTGTAAGATGTAAGGGAAATTATTTATATAGACAAATCCAAATAAAATGTACATATTTATTAACAGGTGAACTGCATGTTTATCACTGGACACAATTACAAGGAACAGTCTCCTGGCTTCCTGAACTTTGCCAGATTGCACAAGTCCTGCCTTGACTCATGCTTGGACATCAGCTTCCTGCTGGTCTCCTGAGCCATGATCGCTCCATCCCTGTGAGAAGGACTTAGAAGAAGCCTCGGTCACCATTTTAACAACCCTCTCAGTACTTTGAGCGTGGCGCGCCCACCTGAGCTCCTCCACGGCGGTGGCGATGAAATTCTTTACCGGAGTGGTTAGGGAGCAGGTGAGGGGTGGCTCTGACACACCTTCTGACCAGCTGATCAAGGCACCGATGCTGGACGCATCATGGTTGATATCAGGAGCCCTTCTGGTTCTGACAGAGGAGACCCCTAGAGTGTCAAGGCCCCCCTTTTCCCTGATGGCCAGGATTCTCTCCACCCCCTCATTCCTCTCCTTCTTTTCCTTGGGAGCACAGCAGTGTTTGGATTATGGCTTCACTGTGGGTATACCAAGCAGATCTTCTCACAGTCGGCATAACAAGGTCAAGCACCTCATCCAGCTGAAACAGAATGTGCCTAGGGCCTTCGATCCAGGAGTGCTTGACTTTCACATTGAACCGACATGGATAGTATCCCGCCAATGGCGACCTCAACAATGAATCGCAAATTCTTCCCTTTAAGTCCATGTTTTGAAACCCAGCGCCTGAGAATTCTGTTTGCTGTGGTGAGCCAGCGGCTGTGGTTCACTGTTCAAATCTCCAACAGAGCCAACCTCTCAGGAAACTCTCCATCCCTGACTGCACAGACAATATTGTATCCATAGTGTTGACCCGTTGAATGAGCCGGTGAATGAGATTTTGAATGAGCTTGTCAGGCAGCTCCATCAGTGGAGGGCCTACAGAGATCCAAGGGGAAGTTTGGACTGATATCAACGTCTGTGGTGGAATCAATGAGCTTTCCTATTGGCCCGGAAAATGTGTTGTCTGACAGAGTAGGACCATCGAGGTCAACAGTGAGACGGCGAAGGGGAAGTTCACCGCTGTGTTGGTTGCACACCAACCAGACCAGCTTTCTCCCCAGGTGCGGCTCCAGCTCCCTCATATCTCCATTATTATTCACACCAATGTTGATATTTGTTGAGTCTCCTCCAATGGCTACAAGCTCTTATCAAAACCCCTCTCTTTCAGCCAGGCACAGGACCGTAGTTATCTGCTCACCGTGTGACTGCTTTTTAGTTGCTTCCTCTGGGGTAAAGTGGAACACATAGTAGCTGCCAGGCTCACTCGCGACACGAAAGTGTTCTTCCTTGATCTTTGCTGGGAAAGATTGGTCACTGCCCTTAGTGTCCGTCACATTGGTCAGGTCAATCATCATCATCGAGGATGCAGGAGATCCCCCCCCCCCCCCTCCTCACTGCACTTCTCCTCAAACTCTTCCCCCAGTTCTCATCAACTTCTTCTGTGCTCTCTTGACCTTGTTCTTATCAATTACTTTACTGGTGTCGTCTTCTGTGACGATAACGGCATAATTCAGGGCTGCAGTTTCCATCGCTGCTGCAGTTGGCCTCAGCCCTATGCCAGACCATGACCTTTTATCTATGTCTAAACATAGCCAGAAGAGTGGTCGCACCTGATACCTAAAGGTAGAATCGCACTTTACAATTTTAAAACATTCAACAATCAAAAGGCTACCCCTAGGTGTCAGCATGCTCTTCTAGCTGATACTATCCAATTATGTATTTTCTGTAAGTATTTTTACTATGTGTAGTAATATATAGCAGTTTTAGTCCATCTATAACTGTATAACTATGTATTCTTGTTGGGCAATACAGTGTTCTGAATCGTATTAGCTAGAGGGCAAGACTAAATCAATCCCTAAATAAGTTGTGGGACATTGAGTTTGAATCGTTCCTTGGCCTATATGCAATGCCAACTTTTCTCGCAAGTCCTACGCTGCGCTGTCTTTGAAATGAATCGACTTCTTGTGAGCTACACCACAGCCACCTCACGACGAAGTCGTTGCACGAAGTATGAAGCGTTGCATCCTGTTCCTACACATCCCCTCCCCCGGGGAGGAAACAGTGAGTGTGTAAACCGACCGCCCTCTCTACTCGGTCCACAGGGGAAGTTGGCTCGTCTTTGATATGCGACAACATGGTCGCCCCCGTGGAAGGGTCTCAGAGGTCCACGATGGACGGCCCCAGGTACTTCCTCCGAGTCCTGTGCGTTCCGAACTCTGACCGAGTTGACAATGACTGCAATGTGCTCAAGGTCCTCGACGCCGAGCTGGTCAACTCGCTGGGAGGCCAGTTGAACCGATGCACGGCTCCCGCTCTCCACCTGGCCCAGCGTCACCCTCGCTTCTGCCCGGCCGACTGCTGCTGACCACCGCTTCCTGAGGGCGACGCGGGTACTCCCCTCCGCGGTGGAGCCCCACTGCGAGAGCCAGTACGCGTACATGGTGCTGGAGGCCTTCGGCGGGGGCTGCGTGAGGCTGACCAACGCCACGCGCCCTCGAAGCGGGACAGAGGTGACCAGGGCGACTGCGGCTGGCTGGAAACCGGCCGCCATGTGGATGCACGGCAGGCACCTGCAGCACGCCGTTCCGGGGACCACGGATAGGCTGGTGGTGCAGGCTGGGGACCCGATGCTTCCTGCGCAGGTCCCGAGGGACAGCCTGCCGGCTGCCCCTTCGAGGGTAGGGCGCACGGGTCTGATTCTTGGGTGCTTTTCAGCCTCCTGGAGCCTTTGGACACGGACGACCGAAAGCCTGAGAAGACTTTGAAACAGGCATGATTATACAGAGCCCCCCGATAATTGGCAATTAGTTTTCGCTCAAGTGTGCGTCTATGTAAAGGTCTCCTCGTTAAACACTTTGAATAAAAGCTTAAATAATTCAGTCTGAGATGGTATTGAGGATTATGCTGCAACTAAAGTGTTACAATATTTCACTGTGAATTACATCGATACAATATAGGCTACCACATACAATTGACATGATTTTTTTTAATGAGAAATACACCAAACTGAAAAAATTGTACAAATTGAAATAAAATAAAAAACTTGCATTATTCTTATAATTTCTGGTACTTTTTTTTTTCTTTTTTTTACATAAACTCTTCCCCCATAGCTCGCCACACTATTTCCCAGCGAGATCTCTGCCGATTTCTGCAACTATGTTCTGTAAATACACGACTCAACATGATAGCCATTTCCTTGTCAGTTGTACTCAGTGGTAAACTTGGGGGGGGGGTGTTGGTTTGTCCATTTGGTAGTCCTTCCTTCCATCGCCTGAGGCATTCACCTCCCCGATCATGAGCACAAAGCAGGGCTCTTGGAACGGACCTGCACCGCACTGGACTCATTCTGTGGCCCGGTCCACCACAGATGAAGGGGGGGTAGGCTTGGGGATGCTCCTGCATATATTTATATATGTATATATGGTGGGGTGGGCAGGGGGCTCGCAGCACACTTCGACGAACGACGATCAGTAATATGAGTTGGTATTCTGGCCTGGTTGTGTATCTAAAAAAAACAAACACACAAAGAAACAAAGAATACAAATGTTCTTGATTCATAGGACAGGACATTCTTCAATGATAACTAACTTAACACACTTTTCCAGCAATGGCACAAAGAACCGTACAGTTACAAAATTCCAAAATGGATTACAGCGAAATATGTTACAATGGAGCAGAGCTAGGCCGGACGGTGATGCGAACCGCCGATGTCTGCACACAGAGACAGACGGCCAGACAGGGAGAGTCTGCACACAGAGACAGACGGGCAGACAGAGAGAGTCTGCACTTACTGGAGAGTTGCTGCTGCAGCTGCCGAACCAGAGCTGCAGTCTGCTGCTGTTGCTGGGTCTGCTGCATGCCCTGCCTCGGGAACTGGAAGCAGAGACAGCACAGAGACGAGACAAACGCCTCACGTCAGTCACACGGTTCACACAAGGTTTTCCATTCCATGACTGTACAATAAAACAATGCTGGGGAGGGGAAGGGGAGCGGTGGGGGGGGAGGAGGATATATAATATGTCCTGGCTCTACACAGCTTCATACCTCAGCCTAACCTCCGATCCTTTCCTGACGCAAAGAGAGCTTTGCCTGGGGGAGGGGGGAGGGGGGGGGGCTTTCCATGCACTTTCCGTGTTGTCAACATCGCCAACGTTACCGCCACAACGCCCCCACACGCGTGTTCATTCCGCACACTAACTCGGGTCCGTGTTCAAGGAGGGGACAACCGTCTGCCCTAAGAAGAGCCGACACCTGGTCGGCGTCGGCCACACACGGCCAATTAGACCCGGTGTGCCGTCTCTCGCTCCCTCTCTGTCGAGTGACAACACCATGCTACTGTCCCCCACATACACATACACCTGCCCGCTCCTTGAGTGCAGTGTTTGCCTGGGGTGGGAGTGGGGGTGCTAAAAGACAGTCAGGCGTTGAGCGAATGGAACCTACCATGGTTTGCTGTGGGGGCAGGGGTTGCATGCCCAGCGCCTGGCTCTGTGCTTGGGTAGGGGTCTGGGATGTTGCTACCTGTTGCTGTTGTTGCTGCTGCTGCTGCTGCTGCTGCTGCTGCTGCTGCTGCTGCTGGACTTGCTGGACCTGCTGGACTTGCTGTTGGGGCGGGACCTGTTGCTGCTGCTGCGGCGGGACCTGTTGCTGCTGCTGGACCTGCTGCTGCTGCTGTTGTTGTTGTTGTTGCTGGACCTGTTGTTGCTGCTGCTGTTGCTGTTGTTGCTGCTGCTGCTGTTGCTGTTGTTGTTGCTGCTGCTGTTGGATAGGGAGGAGAGAAAGAAAGAGAAAGGGTGGGGGCGGTAGAAAGATCAATAGTCAATGTTAAAGAATGCCTTTTTGTTCTTCCGATTCCTAAATTCCCAATTCACCCAATTGTAAGACACGCCTAAGAAAGCCCTTCATGATCTGGAATGATTTAGTGCTTTTAAATTAAGAAATATGTAATACTTCTCACCACCTTGTGAAACTAAACCATCTGGTTTCAAAAGGAGAAACAACTGTGCCGAACAATGAATGCAGTTTTCTACTTTTAGGCAAACAATTATTGAACCAAAACGTTGTGGGTTACACCAGCAAATACAAGTCCCTAGAGGAAGTCTCCAATCCAGCAGCTCTACTGTTTTCCAGCAGAACTTCTGCGGGGGGGACCCAACAGAGCCTGGCCAAAGAAAACAGAACCGCAAGGGATGGATTTAGGCCTTGTTTCCTGTTTCGTTACGGAGATATTCTACAGCAGAATACTAATTTGCGTGAATGGATTTCAGAAAGGGATTTAAGGGGACTGTAGAAATTTTTTGCATTTCTACAGTGTCCGTCTTTACTGTGAGGAGTTGAAACATTCAGAGACAGTTTGTATTCGGATTAGAATTAGATCTTTATATGAAGGTCGATTTCTGAGACTACGCTAAAGGAGGCTCAACATAAACACATACTCTGAGGGCGGCGGCCTGCTGTCTGAGGAACTGTTGCTGTTGTTGTTGTTGCTGCTGCTGTTGTTGCTGCTGCTGCTGTTGCTGTTGTTGTTGTTGTTGTTGTTGCTGTTGTTGTTGTTGTTGCTGCTGCTGCTGTTGCTGCTGCTGCTGCTCTGGCAGTATCTGATTGGGCCTCATGCCGGGGTGGACACCCTGGGCCGGCATGTGACCCAGGCCGTGCATGATGGGAGCCTGCTGCTGCAACACCTGGTGGGGGAACCTGGAGGTCGGGGTAGAGAGAGAGACGGGGCAGGGAGGGAGGAGAGAGAGAGAGAGAGAGAGAGAGAGAGAGAGAGAGAGAGAGAGAGAGAGAGAGAGAGAGAGAGAGAGAGAGAGAGAGAGAGAGAGAGAGAGAGAGAGAGAGAGAGAGAGAGAGAGAGAGACGGGGTAGGGAGAGAGAGACGGGGTAGGGACGTAGGGACGGGGTAGGGAGAGAGAGAGACAGCGAGAGAGAGAGAGAGAGAGAAAGACAGGGTAGAGAGAGAGAAAGGGTAGGGAGAGAGAGAGAGGGTAGGGAGAAAGAGAGAGAGAGGGTAGGGAGAAAGAGTGAGGGAAGGAAAAAGACAGGGTGAGATACAGAGGGAGGGTGAGGGAGAGAGAGCGGGGGAGAGTGAAAGACGGAGGGAGGGTGAGAGAGGAAAAGGAAGCGAGATGGAGAGCAAAGACTGTTAATGCTACGCTACAAGTCTTTACTTTCCGCCAATCCGCATGAAGATACAACTGGAAGCAAAGCGCACAAAAGGCGCACAAAACACACAACTGATCCTCACATACAAAAGGTATTGTGAATACACGCGAGCGCACTTATTGTAAGTCACTTTGGATCAAAGCGTCAAGGGCTAAATGCCCTAGGTGTAAAATGTAGTGAAACCAAAGGGGGAGGGCTGGGCGAGGGCCTGACCTCTGCGTGTTCTGCATGTTGTAGCCCGGCGCCTGCTGGTGCACATAGCCGCTGGGCCGCTGCTGCATCTGCCGCAGGGGGTCCACGGCCGCCGGGTTGGCGCCGGGGTGCGAGCCCTGGAAGTTCTGGTTCCCGTAGGCGGTGGGCACGATGCCGCCGCCGCCGCCGCCGCCGCCGCCGCCCTGCGAGGGGTGCTGCTGCAGGCCCATGTGGGAGGCGTACGAGGTGTAGCCCTGGGAGATGTTCTGGAGGGAGGCGACACGGGGAGGGTCGAGGGGGTCAGCGCCGACTCTTGCTTTTACCCCAGGCTCAGACTACGCTCTCGACTACGCTCGCCCTCCCTGCTTCCGACTATTTCTGCTCCATCGTGCATTCACGCGAGCTCATTTTCATTTTGTCATTGTGTTTTATCATTATATTAATATTTCCGTTGCATTTGTTTGCATTTCTAATCCCTTTTTTATTTGCTTGAATTATCTTCGCTGTGAGTCTTTGTATTTTTGTACTCCACAGTTGTCTTATACTGGGAAGCACTTTGGGTCAAGTGCTGTTAGTTAAGTGTGCTTGATAAATGTGTCACCTGGGCGGGCTGCATGGGCGTGTAGGGCTGGTTGGGGGTCATCTGTCTCATCTGCTGGCCCATCATGCTCTGGTTCTGGAGAAAACAGAGTTAGACGGCGCAGCACACACACACACACACACACACAGCGGACACGCTGGTAAGCACTCACCTGCTCATCTCCTATCCCCCCCCCCCCGGGGAAAGCAAGAGACTTCTTCATCACATACCTCACTAAAAACAGGCTTCACCGCCGCCACAGCCACACTTTACATCTCATAGTGGCTACAAAGTGTAAAAAAATCATTGCCATTTTTATGCACATCTTATTATCATGTAAATATATATATTTTTTTTTTTTGGACCATAGTTTATTCTATTTGATTTATTGTGTGGTTATACCAATTGTCATTCTTACTGTTACTTGGGTTATGGTATTCTCTTGTAGACTTCCTGGATCTAAGCTTCTCTGACAACAACAACAATATCATTGTATCCAGCTCGACAGCTCCCCCTTTTGGTCAAGTCTACACAGTGCAGACTGACTCACCAGTCTGACCTGTAGCTGCTGTCTCAGGATCTGGCCCTGGGGCATGGTGGGCTGGGGCTTGTAGCCCATGGGGTACTGCTTGTCCATGCCCATCATCATGCCGCCCGGGATGCTTGGCATCATGCCTGGGTAGGTGGGCCGCGTAGGCATCATCTTGTTCATCTGGGTGTTGCGGTTCGGGCGGTAGGGCGACTCCAACCCGGGACCTCCTGGGAAGAGACAGATATTTAGAATAAAGTCCCTTTTATGAAGGAGGCAGAATCACAAGTGGGTTTTATTGCCATGAAGCTTTCACTTTATTTGGTCATGGTGTGCTTGTGCTATAAAGAAAAAGGCGAAACAACTGATGAACCTCGTTTCTATGGTCATATATTCCTACGTTTAGGACCAACAGCTTGTAATAAACCCCAACCAAAAACTTGTTCTGTGACCTTAAACCTTACTTTCATAAGAATAACAGCTAAATGAATCGATGCGAGTAAAATCCAATTCTAAATCGAAAACAACAAAATGAATCGTAACACAGAGGCTGTCCCAGAAGATTCCCAATAACTTCGTCACAGTTTGATTGATGGCAGTTAAACGAGGCTCAGGTCCCAAGCGAGCGGCGACGGGCTGCCACTGCGACACGTGCGCTGTGAGGAGCTGACCTGGTGGGAGAGGCTGGTTCTGGGCGTAGATGCCGATGGGCTGCTGCCCGTAGCCTATCCTGGCGTAGGGGTGGTTCTGCTGGCCCATCATCAGGTCCGGCTGCATGCCCGGCCCGTAGGGCACGCCGCTTGGGGTGCGGCTCACAAAGTCCTGGGTCGGGGACGCAACAACGACACACCCACGCATGAAAAGCTTTGACAAAGACTGATGAGCGCACAGAATTAGGTAGGACATCAGCAGGACAGTGTTTGAGCCCGTCGGCAAAGTGCAGGGATCAAAACCCAATGCCTGCAGGTCTCCTTGAGCAAGATTAACCTAAATATACATTACCTGCAAGCTGCTTTGAATAGTACTGTGTATATACACACACATTAGTCATTCCGCTCTGTGTTCCTACTCTTGTTTGTGTTCTACCACTCTACTCTTATTTGCGTCGTTTTGCAGTGGTATTCGCTGCACTAACATCAGCATTTCCCTTCGGGGATTAACAAAGTGTTATCTTAACTCAAACATTCCCCATCCTAGGATTAGTCCTCTTAAAATACACTTCCCAGGATTCAAACAGAAATACGGGACACACGTCAAATAATAAAAGTGTACTGGCTCTGTAATGGTTCTGTACTGACTCTGTACTGGCTGTGTACTGGCTGTGTAATGGTTCTGTATTGGTTCTGTACTGGCTCTGTACTGGCTGTGTACTGGCTGTGTACTGGCTGTGTACTGGCTCTGTACTGGCTCTGTACTGGCTGTGTACTGGCTGTGTACTGGCTGTGTACTGGCTGTGTACTGGTTCTGTACTGACTCTGTACTGGCTCTGTACTGGCTCTGTACTGGCTCTGTACTGGCTCTGTACTGACTCTGTACTGACTCTGTACTGGCTGTGTACTGGCTCTGTACTGGCTCTGTACTGGCTCTGTACTGGCTCTGTACTGGCTCTGTACTGGTCAGCTGCCTCCCCCCTCCCTCACCTCGGTCTTGGGGGCCGGCGTCTTCTTCTTCTTGTTGGTCTTCTTCTTGCTGGAGTCCGACGGCGTGCTGGCCACGCTCTTCTCCGGCTTGGCCGCCTCCGCCACCTTCTTCTCGGGCTCCTGGGAGAGGGGCGTGGGCGGCTCCTCCTCCTCCGGGGGCAGCGGCAGTGGCTCCAGGTAGTAGCTGCGGGGCTTGGGCTTCAGGTGGGTGTGGTACAGCAGGAAGCGCTGCTGCTCCTCCAGCCGGGAGACCTTGCGGTCCACGCGCACCGTGCCGAACCAGCCCCAGGAGAGCGGCGCCGAGTGCTTCAGGCCCTCGAACACGTCCCACGGGGAGATCTTCTGCTTGGTGGACACTTGGAGGCCCTGGAGAGAGCCCGGGGGGGGGGGGGGGGTTATGGGGTTAGAGAGGTGGTGGAGGTACTTTTTATTAGCTCACTTTGTTTTATTCATTTCCGTTTTAGTTCTTTTGCCGAAGCGGTTTTGCCTGTTTAGTTTAGTTTAACATGTTCTGCCGTGCTGATGATTTGGTTGAGTTTCTTTATTGGCTTCAGTTGTAGTCCACTTTTAGTAGCACGGGGTCAGGGGCAAGGTCTAAAATGTAGTAGGAAAATGAATTTGCTCAGAACATTGTCAGATTGTCCCTAAACTCTAAACAGAATCTCACACAGCATCCCAAACGACAGCTCTTTAATCATTCCTACAGTCGCCTAAATATAATCAAATAAAATCTTGCGAGTGTGTGGCCTTCTGAAAACAATCATCCATCGACAGAAGCTTCAGTCATGAAAACGCACTGGGGAGTGTGTAGCGTGCTCTGAAAGCAAAGAATCCGACCCATCTGTGGTGGACCACTCTGAGGAGGAGGAAGAGGCCTACCTCCTTCTCGAAGCCGGCGATCTTGTTGCCCTTGGTGTCTATGAGCGAGCCCTGGGGCTCGCAGGTGATGACGTCCCTGGTCTGCTTGGGGAGAGGCAGCAGCTGGCGGACCTTCTCCAGACTCTCCGACTGCCTGTCGCCCAGCTCTTTCTACGGCGTGGCAAGGAGAGGCAAGGGCGGGGGGAGAAGGCGGTGTCAGAAATAGCAAATACCAGGTCCAATTGACCTGGTTAAGGTTCGGTTTAGGCTGTCATTTTTTCCGTGAAGATACATTTTAGTATTTGCCTGCAGTTTTAACGCGCTCAATGTGCTATTCTGTTGGGGTTCTTAAGTGGATAGGGCATTTCCGTTGTGCAAGTTAACAATTGGTGGTCAACTGGTGGAAGCTGTGACTCCGTGGCCAGCATTTACAACGTTTGGAGTGATTAAATGACCTCTATATTTAGAGACGACCAAACAATCAAGCATGCACTGTAAAGTCAAAGTGGACACAAAAGACAGGCATGCAACGGTGAATGGATCAGCTTTTCTTTTTTTTTTTCTCGATTTATATAAAACAATAACAAAAGATACATTTGGAGGGTTGCGTCTATATTTTGTCGTCGGCAGAGCTCCACATCTTCAGTGTCACACATGCGAGCAGAACGGCCCCTGAGGGTGGAGCCCTGCGGGGACCCGAGGGGCCCCCTCTCTCGCCCTCACCCGGAGCTTCTTCACCAGGTTCATGTAGGCCCTCTTGTTCTCCTCCATGCTGCCCTGGGAGATGCTGGACATGTCCGCCGCCAGCGTGCCGTTGATGAGCACGCTGAGCATGTCCAGCACCGTGGTGAACAGCTCGCTGCGGCAGAGAGACACGCCATGAGTCAGTGACTGTGTTTGGTGTTGACGGCAGGCACGAGGGTCTAGCGGAGTTCGGGGGGGTTGGGGCCGGTCCGTAGATGACCCGGGACCTCCTCGAGCCTCGAGCCAGACCCCTACCTGCTCATGAACGACATGCGGTTAAAGTGTAGCTGAAGACCCTTTGGATGAAGGGAACGACGGCCTCGACTAAATAGTGATAGCAGTGTCACATACTCAGGAACTCACTTGACTCAGATACAGAGTTGCATCAGAAACACATCAATTAAAGTAATACAATTATAGCCACATAGTGTGAGAATATATACACCTTTGTGTATATATAATATATATATATATAAATATATAAACACCTTTGGTCTAGTGACCAACCCATTTCCTAAAAGACCCCTACCCGGCATAAATCTTTTTTTCCCTCCAGTTACAGCTGGGGAAAAACTCCCACCCATGGCCCTAATTGTCACTATAACTCCATCGTCCAATGGGATCCCCCGCACAGACGGGCCTCACTTGTTGGACTGCATGTCCACCGTGCCGCTGCTGATGATGTCCAGGAGAAGCACCGCCCACTCGGTGGTCTGCTGCGTGCTGCGCTGCACCGTGTCGAACATCCCGCCCACCTGCCCCAGCGGAGACACGCCATTGGTCCTCTCGTTCACACCGGTGACTCACACTCATCATCCGACGCCCTCATAGTAAGCAGTGGTGATTGGCTGCTAGAAATCTAGACTCAAAGTTGAGACCTGGAGGTCTTTTTTAGTGAGGGTCGTTCAACTCCCTGTATTGTGTATGAATATAAGCAGTCCTCCAGCTGCACAGTTCTATAAATATAAAATATAAATATATAATATAAAAACAGTGCCAACCATATAAATTGATATTGTTGTTTTTATATTATATATTTATATTTTATGTTTATATTCCTCTGCAGCTGGAGGGCTGCTCCTACAAAATGTAGTTGTCTTGTACGATGACAATAAAGATCAATCATTATTCATTTATATTCATTCATTCATAGTAAAGTGCCAGGTAGGCTCTATACTTTACTGTCAACAGCATATTAGTTTTCAACACCATAGCTGTTGGTGGGGCAGACATCGTACAGGACTTTGTAGTGAAGGGAAATGGCTATTTTCAGTCTACGTGTTCACCAGCTAGTGATTGTCAAATTCTCAGACGATCGCACCGTCATTGCCTCGTATACCGTAAACGTCTGCGATCCTTTATCGCTGTGTAGAACTACCACTACTGCTAGCCTAGGGAACCAGACTCATCTGGCGGGCTCATGTTCCATTTGCTCTGCAGGTAAGGTCCGGCTCCCCTCATATACAAATCGATTTCTGCCCGGTACGAGATACACCAACCAAATCACAACCATTTATCCAATATCAGCCGGGATAAATACGATGTTGATGCAGAGCATAGCCATAGGGGCATTCTCAGCCACAACAAAGATGGCTGCAGATGATGTTCTTTGCAATTCCTCTGGCGATGCCAGGCTCGTTCGACATCAGCGGCAGCCATCTTTGCTGTTGTTGAGAATCTCTCTAGGGAGCTCTTCTACCGATCGCATTTAGCCTCATATTTGATAAACGGCTGTGCTGGGTCGGGGTATCTCGTACTGAGCAGAAACCTTTCTGCACGGGAGGGGAGCCCGACCTTCGAGAAAGAACCGCGAGCACTGCGAGATTGGTCCAGGCTCCCCACCACCACCACCACCACCACCACTACGGCCACCAGCTTACCAGGTTGAGCCGCAGCTTGAGGGCCTCGTGCATCATCTGCTTGGCCTTGCAGTCGTCCTGGTACTGGTCCTCCCGCCAGTTGGTGACAATCTGCTGCACCTGGCTGTAGAGCGAGGTGAGCAGGCCCTCCCTCTGCTCGTCCTGGCCCTTCAGACAGGTCAGCACCAGGGACAGGAAGGGCTGCTGGCTCAGCAGGGACATGCTGGGGACAGACAGGGCGGGGTTGAAGTCAGTCCAATGGAGTTACGGCGCAAATTCACTTTTTTCCCCATGTGCAATATTAAATGGTCTTAAAAAGATGAAGATCCCTAGCGATAACAACGTTGCCTGTTAATAAATCCACTTCTGGAGCATTAAAACAGTGTGCGGACCCTCCTTTCTCTAATGTTAAAAGGTGACATTATTAGCTTAGAAAATCTGCCTCTTCTGATGTCACAAGTGGGCGTGTCCACCTAGACGTGTGCTGGATAGATCAGTCTACCAGCCTGCCCAGGGGACTGTAGCAAACGTTATCCGTCATACATCTAGATGGACACGCCAACTTGTGATGCAGAAGAGGCAGATTTTCAAAAAGGCTTGCAATGGCTAATCACAATCACACCTAAATTAGGATCAGGGTTCCAGTAAGCTGACAACATCGCGATGGTGTTGACCTCAGGGGGTTCTATTGTGTGCGATCGTGCGTGTATATATCCAGAGATATATACAATACACTAGCGATTGGTGTGTTTGTATTAGGGGTGTACACGTGTAACTGGTTAGTAAATCATAACCGTTAAAATCTGTAAACGAAAACCATAAAAAATAATAATAATCACCGCGCCATTCGTTTCAATGGGAATCGCGACGGTCTATAATTTCAACATAAAGTGTTGAAAGTATAAACCCTTTATAGCACAGATACTATAGGGTCTATAGCATATAACCGCGTTTTCTGATTACAGTTTAATGTATCAGTAAGCTGACAACATCGCTAATTAACACTGCCACTGCAAATTAACCACATGGCAACCGGTCAAACAAATTTTCTTTATGCGATCATTCTGCACGCGCATCCGCCGTGTTGAAAAACAAATAATCCCCCTAGAGCGCGACTGTGGTCCACTTTAAAAAAAAAGAAGAAAATTCATTAATTAATAAAAAAAATGGTTCACTGTGTACACAGAAAAAAAAAAAGGGGTCGTTTAACCGTTTACAACTTTTTGCAACCGTTCACGCCCTCAGTTTGTATACAGGATGAACTTCTACGCGTGATTGGGTTGTTTGTAAACAGGGTGACCCGAGGCGTGCGGTCGGTGTGAGTGAACACAGACCTCTTCTGTTTCTGCCGGTCCCTCTCCTTGCGCGAGGAGGAGCCCAGGTGCTGGCCCTTCTCTAGCTCGTCCCCGGCCGCCTTCAGCACGTGGCCCTGCACCGAGGTGTGCAGCTTGGCTATGAGGGGGGCCACCAACCACACCCCCGACCGCTCCGAGGAGCTGGGGGGACGCAAGGATGAAGAGGGAGATGTTAGAGACCGTTTACTATTAGGGTTTTTTTTCCTTTTTCCCCACTGGTGTGTATGCAGGATGACCCAGGGCTAGTGTTTTCCGTTTGTATACAGGAGTTTCCTTCCCACTGCTGTGTATACCATCACTATGGCTTACACTAAATGCATACAACAGGATAGTGTGGTGTGCTACTAGGGTGTTTAGGTTCTGCTTCTAGCTGAATAGTATACTAATGTCTCACATTAGCATGGAACAATAAAATCCCATTTCTCTAAATATTTAGGACCGAGCTGCAGCAACAGGTCAGAGTTCAGCAGAGACTCCAACAGGTCAGAGTTCAGCAGAGACTCCAACAGTTCAGCAGAGACTCCAACAGGTCAGAGGTCAGCAGAGACTCCAACAGGTCAGAGGTCAGCAGAGACTCCAACAGGTCAGAGTTCAGCAGAGACTCCAACAGGTCAGAGTTCAGCAGAGACTCCAACAGTTCAGCAGAGACTCCAACAGGTCAGAGGTCAGCAGAGACTCCAACAGGTCAGAGTTCAGCAGAGACTCCAACAGGTCAGAGGTCAGCAGAGACTCCAACAGGTCAGAGGTCAGCAGAGACTCCAACAGGTCAGAGGTCAGCAGAGACTCCAACAGGTCAGAGGTCAGCAGAGACCCACCTGAGGATGGGCTTCATCTTGCTGTTGCTGCTGTTGTTGTCGGAGGAGGGGTTGCCGTCGCCGTTCCCCGAGGGGTACATGGAGTTCATCTCTGCAGACTTCTGGAACACCTCGATGGTGGCCTTGGCGATGTTCTCCAGCAGAGAGTGGAGCTCCTGGTTTTAGAGGTGGAAGGTGTTGGTCATCTTAGTGGTTGAGAAGCAAATCAGAGCACAAAAGCCCCCCCCCCCCCCCCCTTAGTGATTCCACTGGTAGACAGGAGGTAAAGGTTAGGATGCTCACGCTGTTGGTGCTCTGTTTGATCATCAACTGCAGCTCCAGGGACGACTGCCTCATGGTCCACTGGTCCATGTTCTGGAGAGGAGGGAGGGGAGAGAATCGTTCAGCAGTTCCACTTGGTGCCAACAGGTGGCAGTGTTGATTTACACAATGGGCCCCCTACAGGATGAGGATGAGGAGGTGGGGACTAGAGTGTGCTGTTGGGCGAGTGAATGATGAGTATAAGGGGGGGCGGGACTAGAGGGTGGGTGTGGCCACTTGCAGAATGAGGATATGGAGAGGGGGGGGGGGGTGGGGGGGAGAGTAGAGAGGGGGGGTGCCCACCTGCAGGATGCGCGTGATGCGCTGCCGCTGGGGGTTGTCCCCGTCGTCGCTGTCCAGCTGCCGGTGGGGGTAGCAGATGAGCTGCAGCAGCCGCTGGGCCTGGATGTTGACAAGCACCGGGTCCTGCAGGGCGCTGCTGTCCTCCGACAGGGACTTCAGACAGCGCTCCCCCACCCACTCCTGGGGACGGGGGCACAGGGGGTTAGTAACACCAACAGCATGGCGGCACGCTGGGACGTACCATCAGGCGAGACACCGAGGTGGCGGGACGGGAAGTGTCAGAGACCCGTCGTGGGAGACCGGCCGCCGAAGCCGCGGCGAGGGAGTTTCTACCGGAGTAGAAAGCCCCCACTCTGTCCGCGTGACAGCGAAGCCTTAGCATGAGCACGATGTGAAGCCGCGTTCATTATTCAGTCTTGTTCGTTATGCAGAGCAGCCATAGCTGCTGCTGGATGAGACAAACCAGCCGGCAGTAGTGGTCTCTACCCCCTCCCTCACTGGAGCAGCACAGCACACGCTTGAACAACACTTGCTAACAGCAAAGCGTTCTCATTTCCCCCCCGAGAACAAAAAAGGCCAGATTCAGCCATCTGCTATTCCGGCAACCGCTCTGGCAGACAGTGTCTCTACGACCGATAACTGACATCTGCCGGCGAGAAAGAACTAAAAAAAAAAGACACTATGGATGCAGTTTTGGCATCCGATGATATAAGTGAGTCAATGTAAAAATTTAAATCAAAGTTGATTCTAATTTTATGGCCCGTTCGTGGTTTACTATGGTGTCCTCATTTTTCACCGAGCAACATGTTCCACTATTGCAAGATGCGCCTGTTCGTAAAATACAGCACAAAGTGCATAACTTACATATTTAGAGCTTGGCAAGATATAATATGAATCTAACAGCGTGATAGTCAAAGCGGATCATCTTCAAAAGGGTAAACGTGACGAAACAACTTCTATTTCCAGACGTCCTTTCGTACTGCCCAAAAGCACGATGGGGCGAGCGTCAGCAGGCCTGTCGAAAACCTACTCAAACACCTTTTCACACAGAACCTATTTTTTTTAAAAAAATAATAATAATAAAAAAAAAAACATTAAATCAAATTGACACGTACCTGCTGGCAGATGCTCTTCAGCACATACTTTGCGTACACATCCAGACTGGCCGTTTCTATGGAGACGCTGCGGCCTCCCGATAGGTCGTCGTGGCCTGCGGGATGCGAAAGGCCCGAGCCTCTCAACTCTGCGTCGCCTGAATTAAACATGGAGAAGAAGAAGTCACTTTTCCTGTCCCGGCTGATGAATGTATTCATGGGGTAAAAACCTGGAGGCCTTCACTCTCTCACACACACACACACACACACACACACACACACACACACACACACACACACACACACACACACACACACACACACACACACACACACACACACACACACACACACACACACACACGGAACGGGGTTGCAGCAAGGAGTGACTTCCCAAAGATAATCCTACACTAGAAGGAACTGTTTGGATTCTGCATATCCGAATAAGAGTTGTGAGTTACCAAGTCCATGTTAAAAAGCAAGCTGACATTAAATATTTTGTAATGTCATTCTCCCTTTGAAATTTGGTGTTGCAAGAACATTTCTGACGTGACCTGTGTGTCACCCTTTTCAGTAATGGGAGTTCTCCCAGAGTGCTTATAAGTGTCTGTGCAGGAATAAAGGAACATCTCTTACCCAACATAAAGACAGCCTTGAGGACGGCGAACACTGCGCCCACCACTATGCTGTTCTGAGACGCGGCGAGCAGATGGCGATCGCAGGACGACCGGATACCGACGGGGGATTTTTCTGTAGGGGGAAGAAAGATAAACCCAGAAACAACAGATCATTGTACGGGTCAGAAATGTCTGAAATCATTGAATGTGAGAAAACGAGGGCACTTCCAGAACAGACGGCCAGAGGAAGTAATGGAAGTTTGGACAGGGGGGTAGGTGATGGGGATGGTTGTACCTGACTTGGCCCCGTCTTGGGGAACAGGGTTACGCTGGGGGGTCTTGAAGAGGTGTAGGAGGATGCGGCAGGTGAGCCTGGCTCCTGGTTCAGAGTCCTGCTCACTGCAAGCTGGAGAGACGAGGAGAGAGTACCCAGGTGAGGTTATGGTCCCAAGACACAACACATGACGCACCTCAAGTCGAGATGTCTAAATTTGAAGGGAGGGGGGGATAGAGTACAAAGGTGAGGTTATAGTCCCAAGATGAAACACATGAGGCATCTCAGGTCGAGACGACAAAATTTGAAGGGGAGGGGGAAAGAGGGTACAGAGGTGAAGTAATGGTCCCAAGACCCAACGCATGACATGATGTCTTCCAAGTCTAGACGTCATCATGTGTCATTGTCCCTAGACCCAACACATGAGGTATCTCAAGTAGAGACGTCTAAATCTGAAAGGGGGGGGGGGGGGTCAGAGAGTACACAGGTGAGGTAATGGTCCCAAGACCCAACACATGACATGATGTCTCCCCAGTGGAGACGTCTAAATTTAAACAGTGCCCTAGATCGTCTCCAGAAGTTTGAAAAAGGGAAAGTGCCATTTTCCTAGAGAACATGTGAAAGAGATTGTGTGAGAGAGAGGGGCCACGGAACAAAGTGTTCGCGAGCGGTGTAAGGCCGGGGTTGGCATGGCATTAGAGTCTCGACAGTGAATAGCTGTTTGTCTCCAAGCTGGGAGAGAACACGGCAGCGGGGAGCGAGAGAGGGAGAGCGAGAAAGAGGGAAAAGGTGGCTGGGGCACAAAGCAAACACGGACTTGATGGACCCAGATCAAACGAACCATGTTTACTGCTCTCAGGGAGAGAGCGCGAGAGAGGGACAGAGAGAGAGGGGGGGAGAGAGAGAACTAATGCATTTATACAGCTCGAATGTCCAGCCTTTCAGAAGGCCCCAGAGACCGGCTGCTATATGCTATAAATCCATTTAGAACTGGGGCCCACGGCTTTGAGCTCTTAGATATAGACGCTTTGAAATGACCTGGCACAGAAAAAATGGCTGGCACGGGCTTATCTTGCGGGTTTTTCAAGAGACACAAAAAACATACACGCACACAAAATAATTCCAAATCAAGAAATCTCTAAAACTTTGTCGTCGCTGGGTTCTCTTTGGTTCTCCGTCTACGGGTGGTACCTCGGGGGGGGGGGGGCATACCTGCGTTGAGGAGGGAGGGGATGGCCACACAGCGCACCAAGTCCTCCAGGAGCAGACACTGTCTGGCGATCAGAATGGCCACGAAGGTGGCCAGGGAGTCGTGGAACGACAGGTCGCTGACCTAGGAAACAAGAACGTACTTATTAAAGCTGGGGTAGTCCAGTTATTGGAGGCTTGGATGGTGACAGATCACTGACCTGGGGAACAAGAACGTATTCATTAAAGCTGGGGTACCAATTATTGGGTGCATGGAGGGGTTCCCATGTTTTTGGTCGGATACTTTCAAGGTCTAGCTTTCTCTGGCAGGTTTCTTCCAATTGCCTACTCCAGCTTTAAGAGTGCAAGGGCAGTAAGGGGCAGGATAGTCTAGAGGGTGTTTGAGTCTCAAAAAGTTCAGGGATCGAATCCCAGTGCCCACAGACTTTTGGTAAGATGGCTAAAATCTGCTCATTAATGACAATCATCTTAATGCATTCTGCCAAAAGACTAAATCGTAGTTTGAGTCTATGGTATTGGTATTATAATCATGGAGAAAACTATTACTATGAGTGCTGAGCTCGAATATCAATTCACTTTTTCTAGTAAATTATTAATATACTTGAAAATTCGTTCAGAATAAATAAAAAAAAAAGTCCTGCTTTGAATTATGAATTTGCACCAGGCTATTACAAATCAAATGATAGTTTAACAAAATCTTACCATGGATAATAAATATAGTTTATAAAGCAACAAATCTAAAATATTAACCATTGAATGCCCCAAATAGTTGTGTTTTGAAGGTGCAGGAAGTAGTAGTAGTAGTAGTAGGTGGTAGTAGTAGTAGTAATGGTGTATACGCACACACAAACAAACAAACACAAACACACACTCACATCTACGTTACACAGCAGGTCGTTGAAGCCACAGTTGCCGTTGTTGGAGGAGCAGCACAGGGCCTTGAGAATGCCCAGCCACTCGGCACTGAGGGAGCGGCAGTACGCCGTCAGCTCCGCACACAGGATCCCGATGTCGTTCACCCTGGAGAAACACGAGTGAACCGGAGGTGAGAGTGACCCCCGTGGAACCGAGGGGACAAAAACAAGAGCAGCCGCAGACCAGAGAGGTGGAAAACATAGCTTTGCTTTTTCACCACAACAACTGTTTGAGTGAGACGCGAACCAGACTACCAAAGGGGACATAAGCGAGGTACAGCACGCAATACTCTCCAGCGAGCTCTTTCAGCAGCATGGCGTTCTGTTTGTTTGCTCCCCTTTCTTGAGATGCACCGTCGACAATGACATCAATGCACCGAATCCTTTAGCTACGCCGTCTATTCTAGTCTGACACAACACAACTCTGATCGACGATTGTATTACAAGAAGGGCGTGTTCACAAAAAGAGCGCCTCTGTTGGAACAGTCACATCGTACAGATGCCAACAGCCGGGCAGAGTAGAAAGCAGGCTGCTTCAACAGTTGTTTCCACCGCGACGCACGGCACATCACGCCGTTCAAAACACCCCATGCAGCGACGACAAAGACAACCTCCACCACCACAGATACATCGGGTCCTCAGCGTGAACGCTAACACACCTC
Organism: Pollachius pollachius; assembly: GCF_949987615.1. Lineage (NCBI taxonomy): Eukaryota > Metazoa > Chordata > Actinopteri > Gadiformes > Gadidae > Pollachius > Pollachius pollachius. The sequence goes on from NC_136943.1 coordinate 5,972,017, forward strand.
TCGGGGTCCCGGTGGTCCACGCACACGTCCATGAGCACGTTGCACACGAAGCTGTAGCGGTTTGGCGGGCTGTCGTTGAGCAGCTTGCCCACCATGGAGTGGTTGAAGTTGTGGGCCGAGGGGTTGGAGATGGCCTCCATCATGAACACCGGGTCCCACAGCATGTTGGAGTCCGACGGGTCGATGTTGCAGTAGATGGAGTTCTTCACCTTGGAACAGAACTCGCTGGGCGTCCAATGGAGAAAAGGTGAAAGGTTAAGGATTAGGGATGATATAAAAATTTGGAGCCAAACAATATTAATATAAAAAACGGTCTAGCGATGTTTGACCCCTCTTCAATAATAAAATAAAAAGGTCCTCCCGTAAGTCCGATGCTAAATAGAAGAAAAAACGAAAAGAAACTCCTAAGTCAACTATAGGAACAGGGCTGCGATAAAATAGATTTAGAATAACTAATAACGGGGAAATGGAGAGGAACGGAAGGATGAGGTTTATAGCCCAATATATTCAGCCTTTCAAAGTATCTGCAGGAAATCTGACACTTAAACGAAATTACACATCTGCAACTAATGAAAACACGGAACTTAAAGCACCACCTTAAATTGGCAAGCATAAAGAGATTACATAGTTTCGCTCAAGAGGCAATCTAATGTTGAACATCGCTACGAAAAATATATATTGCTCTCTAAAGCAATCCTATTATAAGGACGTCAAAGCTCAGAAGAACAGCTGCTAGACATGGCTCCTAGCTGCAGGACCACCAGAGGCGGCCCCTTCACCTGAAGATCTCTCCGAACTTGCTCTTGAGGTGGCTGCAGGAGGTGTACAGGTCGTACAGGTAGGCCAGGATGCAGCGCTCGGCCGAAGAGCAGTCGGCGGGGTTCACACCAGACTTCACCACGATGCGCAGCCTGACGACACATGGACACACAGTCAGGGTTCAACACAGACACGATGCGTCAAGCAGCTCACAACCAATCGCATTCGTCGTAAAAAATGAAAACTCCATTCAGAAAGATTTTCATTTAAAGCAGCGTGTTCGATTTTCCTCCCCATACCCAGAATGCAATTCAACTTCAATGAACAAGGGCTACGAGTAAGGTCTGTATTAGGAGGATGTTTACTCACAACTCAAACAATGAAGCTGTAAAAAAAAACATTTCCCATAATGCAGCTTTAATTAACAGTCAACAATTTATTTCCAGCTCGTGCATTAGGAGAACACCAACTCCCATCCAGCTTTAATGACAACACTCTTTCACAAGTTGTACATTAAAAAATAAACGTTCCCCTTTGCGCGGCTTTAATTCATGGTGGATCGTCTTGAACTTCCGTCTCCATACGTACCCATCAAAGACCTGCGCCGTCTGCTCCGGGTTGAGGATGAGGCAGGAGTGGTACCTCCGCAGCACGGCCACGATGCACAGACACAGCCCGGTGGTGTAGCTCCCCACCAGGGTGGAGGACTTCAGCAGCAGCTCGGCCTCCACCAGGCTCAGCTCGTTTAGTAACTAGAGGAGTGGGGGACATCAGGTCAGGGAAAGACGCACGAAAACATAGCGGTAGTTTTACTTCTGGAAGGCTGTGTGGGTGGGACGATGAAAACAAACCACAAAAGAAAGGGAAATGAAGTAACGTCAAAGCAATACTCGATTGGGATAGATAAACATACCAATATTCATGTCATCGTAAGTGAGGCGTTTAGTTAACAAAACGATGTTGAGTCTGCGCTATTATTTTGAAAGGCAGTGGATGGAAAGTTAAATAACTGTGTTCCAGACGGACGGCAGTAGTTTTGACGGTATTTCACCAAGAGTGGGAAATCGTTTCCATTCCACTTTAAAAACATTTAATATTGCACAATAATAAAAAAAAAAAAGAGATATAAAGATTAGTGTCTGAATGAATTAGTGTCTGACTTTACCTGAATGGCAAAGTCTATGAGGCCGCTGATGTTGAGCGAGTATTCCATGAGGTCGAAGATGAACTGTATGTGTTGGACCAGGGGCAGATGATAAGACATTCCTAAGGCAAAGCTGGTAATCTGTTCCATCACATTCCTGGACACCTGTGTACAACACAGAAGGCATTTGGGATGTCAACAAAGGATTAGCAACCAAGGATACATCTGCAGGAAGAAACATCAACAACAACAACAACAACTTTACCTGTTTGGGGAGGAACGAACAGATACACAGAGCAATGAATAATTATTGAAATGATTTCCCTCTTGACAAAATACCCGCTTATCTCTAAACTTGCTCAACAAGCGTGACTGTAGTGGTGTTGGTAATCACTTGAGTCCGTACGGATTCAACATTTCAGAGCAGAGAAGGTGCTCTCAGGAAAACGTGTGTTGGGCACACAAGCTCTTGAGGACTGCTTTGCCAATCAATCAAAGACAAACATTAGAGACATTGCTACGCGGCCACAAACTTATCCATCGCATCGGTTTGGGAAACCCCTCCAACTTTGTTTGACGAGTCTACTCCCTCTGGAGAGCCGCAAACTATCCATAACCGAGGTCCTGAACTGTCTGTAAGCAGCGCTAATTACCCAGAGGAACAGGGGCTCAGAGTCGCGTCACATCCAGTGAACAGGCCCTCCAAGTGTCCCGGCAGTCTCTTGTTATGCTAATGGCTCGCTTCGTTCCACACATTCCGACGCCAAGAGCACTTCAACTTTACTACAAAGTAATTTTCCACAAGGAAAGTCTTTACACGTCATTAGAGGCAGTCATACAATCCCCCCCCCCCGGACCCCCTTCCCTGAGTGCTCACGGGGGACGGCGACGTGAGGTAAATAGGGGTGCTGGAGGGATCGTTTGCGGAGAAAGCAAGGTACAGCCAATTCAGCACATTACCTCTCTAAATAACCACAGCATTCGAAGCACTCCGCACACAAAAACTAATTTGCATCGAAACGCCATTGAATTCCCTGGGAGTCCCTGGGAGCCAGGAGTTACCGCGCTGGCAGCTAGTAAACTACTAACACTGTTAACTACCAATCAGCCGCTTCCAAGGCACTCAAGAGGTTAATGATGGGGTTTGGGGGGTGAGGGTGTGAGGGCGGTGGGGACTGACCTGAGAGGTGACCTGGTGCTGGTCAAAGTGGGACAGGTGCTGGAATTTGGAGAAAATGTCTTCGGCAGTGGGGAAGGCCTCTGGCTTGCTCCTCTTCCTCTTCTGTCCCTCCTCCCCTCCTGGGCGGATAAAGAAGGTGGAGATAGAGAGATGGAGAGAGAGAGATTAGAGCAATAAAGATAGAGAGAGGGGTGATTAATAACCAGAACTCCCTCCCACGCCCTCCCCACAAACTAATCGTGAAACCATGCAAGTCAATGGTCCTTTGGTGGTATTTCTATTGAGTCGGGGGGCTACACTGTGAGGAGGACTGCTGAGGAGGGTCTTAACAATAGGGAATATGACCCCCCTCCCCGCACCCAAAGCCCCCCCAAAAAAGCTGAGGAGCCATGGATCGCTGCTGTGTCACTTGCTGCTCAAGGGACACAATAGCAGCTCAATCCAACCACAAGGAAGTATGCAAACCTCCAAGCGCCATAATAATGAACACATGGGGAACATGGACAATCATTGATGGAGATGACAACGACATCATCAACAGCTGGCCTTGCCCAAAACAACAACAACAACAACAACAACGCTCATTTGGCACCCAATTCTCCCGAAGCCACAAATGAGGGTGAGAACAACCAAAACAAAAACCTGGACCAGAGCCGTGCACTGTAAAACTCAAACAGCCCAAAGCTCACCCGTCTCCGCCGTGCTCTTGCGGTTGAGCACCTTCAGGATGTCCTTGGTGATCTTCTTGATGGCGTGGCGCGCCTCGTCCCGCTGCTTGCCCACGCCGTACAGCACCACCAGGCGCTGGTTGCACTCGTGGCTAGCGCTTTCCTCCTGTGGGCGGAGGGATCAGCCGAGTAAGACAACGGGTTTACTCTGGGCGCCGAACGAGCGTGTTTAGAAGGCGGCGGGGGGGAAAAAAAGGCCCTTAGGGCCGTGTGTTCACACGCCGAGGGACACGGGGAGAAAGTCTTTTGACGGCGGATCGCTCCCTCAAAATGTTTCATTTAAAATGTACAGAGTTCCTCATCCTCGACATGGCAGCGGATGCCTCGAGTGGGAAGGTTGAACCCACCTGGGGAATGGGGAAGTGGGTGGCGTACTGGATGTGCCGGGGCTGTTCGTACACCTGGGGGAAGGCCGGGTCCATGCCCTTGTCCTTCAACCCGGCCTTGCTGTCCTGGTCCGGGACGGGCTTCTCGGGGGACGGGCTCCCCTTGGACTCGCAGTGCATCCTGGGAGAGAACATCTGAAAGAGTGCCGGGGAAAATAGACCGATTACGAGATGGACGTGGAAACAGGCGGGAGAAGCCCCCGATGGGTCTTTTAGAGGCTCCTCCGGCTTAAAAGAAACACAGTAAGCGGCTGCGTCAAAGAACGACACACACACACACGACGGTCCATCACTATTCCACATACCTCGTCAAAATTAGCGCTGGAGTTTTGATCGACCTCCATCGACTCCGACAGTCCGGTATCCTGTGGAGAGAACGAGAACGTGACTAAGACAGAAGCAACGACGGTTCTTTGAAACCCGCGCAAGAATGACTCATCCCCATCGATCTCATCGCCCCCCTCCTGCCTCCACCCAAAACACCACACCCCGAAAGACGTGCCTCCATCTTGATGCCGGCGGCGGCGTCCTGCTCCTTGCGCTCCGACTCGTCCCCAGGGTCATCGCCGGGGGAGCGCGGGCGGGGAAGGTGGGCGTCGGACGCCAGGTCGCCACGGGAGATGAGCGTGCACATGTAGATGTTGTGGGAGAAGACGTCGTGCCGGATCTGCTCGCAGAAGAGCAGCACCAGGTTGGAGAACTCCACCCGCTCGCTCTCATTGGCCGGTTCGGCTGGAAGGGGAGGGGCCCAGGAGAAGGTTGGTTCATAGGTGGATTGGGGCTGAGCGATTAATCGAATTCAAGCCGACATCGCGACGTGATAGAATGCGATAGGCATTTTTTCCTTTACTGTTACTGACTGGAGATCAGTTAAATTCGTATTTATTTTTCTTTTACAATTCAATAGTTAAATAAAGATGTTATTTCAATTTGTCTCAACACATAGGCCTGGCCTAAAGGAAAGAGCCGTTTATATGTTGACTGCTTCCAATGTTGCGTTGATCATATTACAAAATGAACATTGCTTGTTTAGTGAGTAATACAGAAAATAAAAAAAATAAAAAATAATGGCATACTAAATCGCAATATTGGTCGAAATAATCGCAATTCGATTATTTCCCCAAATCGTTCAGCTGTAAGGCTCTTGTACTTATGATATCTCACTCTGTAGTCGGGGGCTCTCAGAGTGTGAAACCTTAGCTATGTTGTTTGTGGTACCTTGAGGAGGTCTGTTGCCCTTTTTGAAGGATAAATGCTAGGCTAAAGAATGTGGGACAGGATACGGTTTAAGGGCCCATCTGTTAATCATTTATAAGCCCCGACATGACAACGCTGCAGAACTGTGAGCTGCAACTGTACCGAAGAGGAACCAAGGAAAAACAGCAGCAGTGCTTATGCTCATTACTCATCACGTTTGTTTGGAGGAATAACAGGAAACGTATGTGTTATAGAAAGGCTTAGTTTTTTTCCTTCATCCGACTAGACGATCGATTGGCACATCAAATACCACAGGGATTTTGATTAAGCAGGAAACAAAAATCTTAAAACCGGCTGAATGATTCAATAGGAATGTTCCAAATAAAGAATAAAACACAAAAACACGCTTAACACTCAGCCTGCTATGGGGGAAAAGGAATAACCAACTGAAGAGAGTAGAAAGAGATGGCTGGGGGAAAAGCACGATGAAACCCGTGGGTGAGCGCGCCCAGTGTCAGACATGAGGGGCCGGGGACTCACTCAGGGTGGGGGCCTGGGTGTCCAGGAACTGCAGCAGGACGTCCTGGAAGACGGGCAGCGTGGCGGCCGACAGGGAGCCCGAAGACACCGAGCCCTTCTCGTCCACCACCTCCGACTCCCCGCACCGCTGGGAGAACATCAGGAGAATGTTAACTAGGGCTTGGCGATTAATCGCATTTCAATCTCGATTTCGATTTTAGCGTCAAACAATCACAAAATTATATAATCGTTTTTTTTTTTGTTTTTTGTTTTTTTACAGAAAGTGCAGCTGGATACATATCTGTACATTATTTTATATTTGAAGATTTTCTTTTGGACCATTTTGTGTATTTTTTTAAGGCGAAATTTCGAAGTTCTCAGTTACAAAGTGTTTTAGAGAGACATGCTGAATAAATACGTCATGTTTTCAAACTCAAAAAATAATCGTTTGAATAATCATGATTTCAATATTGACCAAAATAATCGTGATTCTGATTTTTTCCATAATCGAGCAGCCCTAATGTTAACTCATATTCTCCCTCCTTGCGTTTACCCTTTGACCCTGGGAAGGCGTGTACACATGCGCAGTGTTTTACGTTGCTTCCTTCTGGACTGAAAGTGGAACTGCGAGCGAGTTGTTCTTTACGCCAATGGAATAGAGTCGTTAAAGATGTTATATAATTATGTTATATAGTGTTTATTGAGTCTAAAAGAGAAGACACACGTAACAGAGATAGCATTAGCCATTCAGGACCGTTTAGAAGTGTATATCCAAACCGACTGGCGGTGAATCTCAGATTGTGTAATTAATGAGCAGCTAGGAATGGAGGCCGGCCGTGCCTCGAGGTAGGCTGTTGACATTGGGGATCGAACCCAGTACCTTACGGCAGGGAGGTCAACGCACTAACCACTAGGTTATGAAGCCTCCATATCAGGGCTTTTATTTTTAGCAACCATTGCATTGCAGACTTCACAAAGCCAAGAGGACATCCAATTATAATAACCTGTAGCCGAGTTGTAATGTCATATGTTCCACTGACTGAGGATGGAAAGCCTTGGAGTTTTCATCCCTAATTAAACAGCGGAACGAGCAGGCGCTCCATCTGCCTTTTGCAGGATATCCATGTCATCGCTAGAGAATCCCGGCGTAACGAACGCTGTACATGACTCCCACGATAAGGGATGTGGCAGGATTGACTCACGGATCCCCGCAGCCCAGCGAGTCACGATAAAAAGAATGATCTCACTCTCGTAGCGTGAACTCGTAAAGCGATAAGAATTGGAGCTGGCACGCAATCAGGGAGAGATAACGGAAGAAAAAGTGGAAGAGAGTGGTTTGTGGGCGGGGGTGGGGAGACGTGCGTGAACGGCGACTGAGTCGGCGTGGGAACGAACCAAGTGCCAAGCACTAACAATGGCTAGGTTAACCCGTTCCCCGTATTCAACCTAGATAGCTATGATAAATTGCTACATAACTACGTACTATAACTAAATACGACAATAAGTGCGTACATTAAGTGCGAAGACGTACAACATACAACAAGTAGGGGGGGGAGGGACTTAAAGGGGACATATTATACCACCAGGTAAAGTATATAGACTGGATAGGTCAGTCTACCAGCCTACCCAGTGGACTGAAGTAAACGTTGCTCATCTATCCAGCACGGATCTAGGTGGACCCGCCCACTAGTAATGTCATGTGGGGCAGATTTTCAAAACGGCTCGTAAGGCTGATCACTCTCACACCTGGTGGTGTGACATGTCCCCTTTAAGACCTCTCTGCATAGCCCATAGTCCTCTCACCTCTGCCTCGATCTCGGCCTGCCTCTTCTCCAGCAGCTTGGCCACCACCATGGCCCGGTGCCTCCCCGACCGCTTGCAGCAAACGGCCCACTCACACAGCAGCGTGACCACCGCGTCGTCATCGGGCGACATCTGGAACACACACACACACACACACACACACAAGCAGGCGCACACACACACACACGCACGCACACACACACACACACACACACACACACACACACACACACACACACACACACACACACACACACACACACACACACACACACACACACACACACACACACACACACACACACACACGCACACACGCACGCACGCACACGCAGGGTGAGAACGGTGTTATGACAGTAGGGTTAGTCCCCTAATAGACCTTGGGGAATTAGGCATCGGTATGAAAGGGACAGAGAGACGGATGGATTTCAGAAGTGCAGTTTCAGGAAGGTAAAGTGCGGTCGTGTCGTGCTCGGGTGAGCTAGGGGTTTAATTTCCCACGAAGATCACCCATGTGAGCGATGTACGCACTCACGCTACTGGACAGAAAAGCGGATAGAAAAGCAGATATATTATGATGATTTGCCCTGAAGAAGGGGCTTTTCGATTTCTCGTTCAGGGACTTTATAAGCAACTGCAATACAGATATTGCGAAAAACTCCCCCTGATTATCATAGCGATTTAATTGAAATTCAAAGCATGAGGTATTGTGAAATAATAGCGTAGAATGGACAATAATAAGAGTTGTATATGTCGACGACAACACCCAGAGGCAAGCTGTACTCCGAACCCATCTTCTAGAAATATTGTTGTAAGAGCTCCAAGCTAGTTGAAAAACGCCATTCCTTATCAACCACTGCTTCTGACCTTTAATAAACCCCAGCTTACATTTTACATTCGGCCTTGTCATATCTAATAGAAAACCCTTCAGGCAGAGCCTCCTCACCAATATGGAAGATAACAAAGATGGAACGCGGGCACCGCATCACTTAGGATGTGACCACTTTAATTCTGCAACAATGCTGTTCCAGGTTTACTGACTGAACGCAAGTCGAATAATGATGAAGAAAGTGTGCATTTGTTGCCTTTTGCATTTTGTATTCTTTTCAGACATTTACCATCGAGTCATTACGGAGACGCCTTCAGCCGAAGGGGTTCACAGTGAACACAGATAAGCCACAATCACATCATCCCTGCACCTATACGGGGCCCTAGAATAAACCTCAGTTTAGTTTCTCAGGAATCACCTCGTGGCCTTCTTTGCTCTGACCCGAGCCGAAGATCCTGTTGTAGAGGGAGTCCAGCGAGTTGCTGAAGTCCGACTTCTCAAAGCTGTGGTTATCCAGAACTTCCAGAGTATGGAGAACCCTGCCAATGGTGAAGCCTGGAGGGAAATCACAGACAGGGGGGAGAAGTCAAACAGAACCATGCCCGGGCAAGTCACGGTTCAAATAAACACCAACTTCTAGCCGGGTGTGGAGGGACGTCGGCTGGGCCGGCGGCGTTTGATGGTCTTACCTGCGGTCGTCTCCTGGCATTTGTCGAAGGACCACCTGAACTCTACCGCCTGGCCTCGCTCCTTGATTTGCTCCTCGATTTCTCGTACCTTTGCACGGACCTGAGGAGACAGAGGTTGGGCTTATCTTCCGGCTACGGCAACTCAACAGCGGTTATACACAAGCCTCAATATGGTTGGGAATATTAGACGAATACAGAGCTGGTACGTCTGGGTAAGTATTCATGTCATGACGATACAACGCCATTCGAAAGGGATAATATTGAAGAAACCACCTATCGGGATCAAGTTTCATAGTCTACATAAATCACGACGAGAAGATATGAAACATCAGTGGGAAAGGATAATTAGTTCTAGCCCAAAACCATACCTTACATTTCCAAACACTATAAAGTAATGACCATCAGTGACCGCCGGTTTAGGATGGCCTTTAGAATTCCCGAGCATATCGGCGTATTTATTGACATTGTAATTAACGACCCACGATTATCGTTGTGATACGTTTTTCCTTAAAACCCAGCCGTAACGGATGGAGTTGATGCGTTTTCCCATTAAAAGACTGGACAGAAACACATTGAACTGAATGGACAAACACCGCCAGCAGGCCTGGGGGTACCTGCTGTGTGAAGGCAGTGTTGGAGCCCGGCATGGGCAGGTTGGAGGGGGAGATGGGGAGCAGGTCGAGAGGCGAGCCCGTTTTGTTCCTGCTGTCCGTTAGGGAGTAGTGCCACACCAGCGCACTGGGACAACACAGCACGATGCTCTGCACACACACACACACACACACACACACACACACACACACAGAGAAAGACCGCACACAGAGGAGGGAGTGAGGACTCATGGTCGTGTTAACATACACGGAACGAGGTCATGTTTGCTTTTTTGCTTTTTTGACCAAGGAGAAAGAGATAGCAGACCGAGTACAGAGCTAATAGCAACAGCAGATAGATTCTGGAGACCGACGAATGTCGTTCACCGTTATTATGCCTGTGTGATTTACAATCCAAGTAATTTAGCAGACAATTTCAGCCAAAGCGACTTGGGGAGTACGTTTTTAGATCCATGGCATCAAGGAGCGTTAACAGGGAGGGGCGGAGCTTAGCTAGGCTGCGGACATTGGAGTTCGAACCAAGAACCTTTCGGCTGAGGGTCAAACACCACAACCGCTAGACTACCCGGCTCCAACTGAGCGCATTCTAAACAAAAGAACAATGCTGCAGCCAGGCTCACCTGCAGCATGCAGCTGAGCCCAAACACCAGGGGTCGGTGCTGTGGGCAGATGTAGAAGTCTGTGAAGGGGGTCTGGGTCTGGTTGCCCCCCGCGGGCTGGGAGGTGGGCGTGGGGGGCAGTGCGTTCCCCGGCTGGGCCAGGAGGCCGTGGGACTGGTGGCCGCCCGGCCCCGGCCCCAGGCTGCCGTCGCTCAGCAGGAGGTTCAGCCGGCGGGTGCAGAAGTACGCCAGCCTCCGGGAAAGGTAGGCCGACTGCACGAACTCCCCCGAGTACTGGGGAGAGAGGGCGGCATCCCCGGGTCATTTCAACCGCCAAGTCCTCCGCAAAGCGCGTGTCCAGAAAGCACGCTGGGATCCCGCTACTTCTTCAGGGAGGTTTGGGGTCAGACACCTAAACTACCCCATCCCATCTTGTGATCCATACCCAGAGGGGAGGAGGGTGTTTAGCATCGCCAGGAGCACAGTAGTAGACTATAGACCACATATTACAGAGAGTACAACAGCACTGATTGACAGCCATGAATAACGCCCCCCTCATATTGTTGCCCTCCATGACCTGCTCCACGAGGCACATCAGGAATGTTATGTTGTTCTAGCACTCATGGCTGACCTATTGTTCACCGGACACCCGGCAATGAGTAAACCCTACACCCTGCAGCCCAGAGAGCATAATAGCATTAATAGCAATGAATCCAAGTTCCTGTTGGGTAAAACCTTACAGCAAGATTAATTAACAGGGGACTTAGTGTAAAAGCACCCAAAGTGAATATACTCCGTATACAGATTAAGCAAGATGTTGAGCAACACCCAGTGTTGGACTGGGATGTTTCTGCGACAGACGGAGACAGAGATAAAGAGTGGTTGCCATGGTAAGTTTACCTGCAATAGGAGAGGCAGCAATAGTCTGAGAAGTTCATCTTCTCCAGGTCGAACCTTCTCAAAACACTCCAGCACCCAAGTGAGGAACTCGTGTCGGTCCAGCATGCCGTCCTGAGACACAAGCAGACCATTGGACTTCAGTCGTCTCGCAACATCGTAACATCCTAACTTATGCAGGGGCTTCCTTGCCATCACAAACAAATCTGCAACAAGCCACCAGGGCAGCAGGCATGCATGTTCATTTACATTTCAAATATATATAATCAATGAGCAGCTCCAAGCTTTTACGCCATACTGGGAAGAACTCACCTGAAACATGAACATGGCTAGCTTCTCGTTGTACTCCCATTGCTTCATGGCTGTCTCCACCTCCGCGGGTGGGGCAGGCTGTGGGGAGGCACAGCCCTGGCTGGGGAACTGTCTGTAGAACTCAGCCACCTTCTGAAGCTGCTCCCACAGGTATTTGGTGATGATCTGGGTCCATTCTACAAAGACAGATTTTCATCCAGACACATTCTCTTCTCTGTGCATGTTTGCACGGATACATGCAATTCAAGAAAAGCGTGTGGGTCATTGTCCGACATACTTCAAGACTGTAATCCTTTGGCATGTAGGATACACAAAATACATTTTGACACATTAACTTAATATCACAATGTTAAGTATTTCTATTTCTATAATAATCCTAATCCAAACATTGTGGGCAGAGCCAGGTGCAACTTTTCGCAGTGAGTCATATCGAGAAAAAAAAAAGGAAGGAAGAAACTGAACATAATAAATCTCTTTCATGAAAGGCTGTCAAGCGTTGGTTGTGTGTGACCTCACCTATACAGGGATCAGTCACATGTCTTTTCTTGACCTTAGTCTCTGTAATGGCAGCATGGTATGCGCAGGTCATTTTGATCATCCATGCTGAGCGCATCACAGGAACTGAATATTTGGCAAGGTATCCAAACACCTCTTCCTTTTTGCTAAAAATTGGAACCTGTGGAAGAGAAATTGAAAGGAAAAGATTTGATGCTGCGAAATGCTGCATGAATGGGTGACGGTAGATAAGGTGGTAGCCTTGGTCGGCTAATAAAAGAGATTTTCTAAGTCAATCCTCTGGAAGATACCGCAGCAATGCAATACACATTAAAGCCCCATCTACCTTAGAAGACATCCAAAGATGGAAGCCAATCTGTGCGATTTTCAATGCATAACAAGTGACAAGAACTGTGCTATGTGAATGTTGTGCATACACCATCGAAACATTATTCAAACACGTCTTGCATGAGGCATGAAACACTAATCAAGTAAAAAAAATGGCATATATAGTAAACCAAACAAACTAGGTCTCATGCAACCAAAGGGAAAAGAACACAAAGCTCTTAAGATGTCTGTTGTCCTTGTCGTAACGAGGTCTCCTCTCCACATCTTCATTAACCCGCAGCGTGGCGACCTCACCTTTTTGGCCAGCAGCGTGAGGGGCTTGGTTCCAGCCAGGTCTGTGAACCAGTTGTTAATGGAGCTCTGGGACCTGGCAGTGACCAGCCAGAAGTTATCCTTCTGGTTGACCTGCGGCTTGCGCTTCCCCGTGTCTGGGAATGTGTTGTAGCGAAGCTTCTCAGCCATAATGCTGCTGAAGTTTGAGCTGATCTATGGAGCGATGGAAGGTAGACACCTCAATAAACAGCTCAGGTCTGCAATGTACGTATTAAAAGCATGTACAGAACAAAGACACATGGTACGTTGAAGGAAATGTAGTATATTTGATCGAATACCTTGGCGGGATTAAAGTTGACATTTTTTGCGCTGCCATGTTCATCTCCGGACACCGCCGGTTGATTATTAAATCCTTGTTTTACGTTTAATGCAGTCAATTCATCCTGATGCAAAAATGGATTTATGTTATTGGTGTTACACATTGCAAAATCTTGGTTTAGATGTACACATAGATGATAGATGTACACACAGTAGTAAAGCAAACTGCTGTGTTATCAGTTTAAGATATACTGTAGACTACAGTTTGCAGGCAGGCAGCATACAGTTGAATACAGGTGAAAGCTCACACAAAATGGAAAAGATGACCCTCAACTCGGTTTTACAGAACGGGCCTTTAATCTGCTGTGGGTCTTGTAATCTAATCCAAGCAACCTAACATGACCTGAACCCGGGGATGGATGCCAACGCTAATGAAAACCTCAATCATGCTCAAGATCCGCGTCTGAAAAATGAATGCACAAATGTCGATACAGGTAACCCTCCATTGTACCTCCCAAACCAAGCAGCTTGCATAGCTATGTGGATAACGCCGAGCTAGGGGGAGATCTCCGCGCAGAAAGGAGATATTTACTCCTAGTCCCGCACCATCCCATCACAATAACAAAATCCCCCACAATACAACCACATAAAACAAAGGGCATTTACTTTGACCGGAAAATAACAATGTGGGGATGTGGAGTATTGCACACGGCAATCGTAGAGGTGGAAGACACCGGTAGATGTGTGTTGGCTCTCGGAGTAGCCTGGCTATCTAACAAAGTGACAACTACCTTGGTGCTGTTCATTGTTATTGAAGGCCCGTCTGGAGTAGGGGCTAAGCAGGCTAGCTATCGCATAGCTTCATAACTGGGCACTTTAACACCGTTTAAAATCACTGATGTGCATTGGATAGAAACATCAACATGTTCTGACCTCTTTTTGCTTCGGGTCTTGAGGATACACGTCCGGAGGGCCGAGCCTGGGCCGTTTAAGAGGCCGGTGCTCGTAACTTAAGATACCGAAGGCAGCCATCATCCAGCGGCATCACAGCGCAAGGCTTTCCTTTTCCAGCAGCCGCTCGAGCCTAGCTACAGCAGCAATGCAAACTTCCGGTCCCATTCAGTCGTGTCACTTCAAAATAAAATCAACGTAAGAGGTTACACATTTACGTATACGTTGACTTGAGAAAACAAAATATGCGAGATAATTATCTCTGAATTCCGAGAAGGTAAGATAAAATAAAATCGTTTTTTTTTTTTGCATTATCATTATCTCAGAATTCGGACAAAATATTCAATGAAAATTAAAGGTTAATTAACTAGATAGTACCTCAAAATCCTGCGAGAAACTTTAATCTGCATTGGCAAGCTATTCAGGCTGACCTTCACCAACAGTGCTGTATTATTGATGTATACACGTACGTTTATTAAGAACCGGTATCTAAGGAGTTATATGTTAACTTATTTTAACTTGCACTGTAATCAGGGCAAACTTGGAAATTAGTCTCACTTCTCAATGTGTCTTAATTACTTGAATAAAACAAGTTTGATTGAAAGTCACCATACATTGCTAGTCATAGTAAATGCACATACATTTACTCTAATAAATATATTATGCTGAATATGGAGTGTGTTTTCATTGTAAAGCTAGTGGACTATTTGGCTATATTTGTCAATGGATGACCCAATAAATCTATAAAGCAACCTTTTGATGCACGATCCATCTGACGCTAGTGCTGACAAAAACCTAGTAAATAAAGTGATCGGCATTATTTTGCTTGCATGAACATAAGTCTGCACAGCCGGGCACTGTATACACAAACAAAAAAGTAGGTCAGACAATTAAGCTTGTATAAAAATATCTTTATTGCAAAAGATTTATTTTTAACATATTTAATATTAAATGTACAAATATAAGACATGGAAAAATTACAACCTCAAGGTGCATACAAAGTAAAACTTGAAAATCCAATATAGGCCTGGCCCACAACTCGGTTATCAGTAGACATTAATTATAAGGCAGATGTTTACCATCGAAATCATCAGAACAAAAGTGTACCAGTTAAAATTAATCAAGTATGCATTTTCCAACACACCAGTTTTTGATTGATCCATAAATACTTAAAAGATCTATAGTAAGCAGCGTCAAACCACTTCTATTACAACTGCACTGATTAATTCATAAAAACTGAAACAGTACCGGTCATTATTCCATGACAATGCATTTCTTCAATGTGAAAGCTGGATTTACCATTCTTATAATCTAAGCAACTACCGCAATGAGGATGAAGCCATGTGCGTGCATGCACACTTACAGGTAAATGCATGGAATATAAAGTGCCATTGTCAGAGCCTTTGCTCTGTTTATTCTTTCTCCTTTTAAAACTACTACTGCTATTATTTGTGTCCCTTGGAAAGGTGGTCACCGTGAATGTGGTCACCATCTTTGGTTTCTTTGAAATTCACAGATATGGTTTCAAGTAAAAGTGTTGCATCTACATTTCATGTATGTAACAACTGCCCCCTATCACACACACACACACACACACACACACACACACACACACACACACACACACACACACACACACACACACACACACACACACACACACACACACACACACACACACACAAACTCTCTGAACTGATGTGCAACTTGGAGAGCTGTTTTTCTTAAGATTGTAATCAGGATTTCAGCTCTGGTGCGTCACTTCCATTTTGGCTTCTGATGCTTCTATCATGGCTCTGAACCTGGAACTTTCATTGGCAAGCAAGGCGGCTGGGCTGTCAAACTCCAAGATCTGTTATTAAGAAAAAGACGAAGCACATACAAACTCAAGTTCAATTGCATGATTAGAACAAAGAAATGGCCAAAGCAGGTCAAACCAACTGGATATGAACAGGACAGCGAGAAATACAACTGGGTTGACTTAATCAATGGTGATTGGTCATGATGGCCCAATCCCATTTATTTCAGGGAAGGGAAGGGAAGGACCGTGATGTGAGGCTAATTTATTATGAATTTCCATATCAGTTGTCAATTTGCAACCCTGAGTGTTAAGAAAGGGAATTAGTACACACAACGATCCCCCTAATCGCAATGACTCCAATGGTTTAGATCAGACCAGTGAGGCACAGCTGCCAATGACCAAGTCATCATTTAGACCTTAATGAGGAAACCTCCAGACAGATAGTCGTTCTTTAATA
Organism: Pollachius pollachius; assembly: GCF_949987615.1. Classification (NCBI taxonomy): domain Eukaryota; kingdom Metazoa; phylum Chordata; class Actinopteri; order Gadiformes; family Gadidae; genus Pollachius; species Pollachius pollachius. The sequence goes on from NC_136943.1 coordinate 5,988,313, forward strand.
AGACGCATTCAGTCAGTGATGGGTCACCAGTGGGCCTTGTGACAGCGGTATTTAACATGCATATTCCTGAATACGGTTACTGTTAGTAACAACTTTTGTGTATCTTCCACGAGCCACTACCCACTGAGCAGAAATGTCAGATTATATCGAACGTCCCGTCGTAGTATTTGCAGCGAACACGTTTCAAGTCATATCAGCAAGGTGTCATGGCAACCAGATGGGTGTTGCTTTGGGTCAGATCGAGTGCGTCTAGAAAAGTTTCTGGAGGATGGGTTGGCCTTCACCCAAACCAGATTGTCAAACACCGAGTTATGCAGGGAGCACACCCATCACACCAGACGCATTGTAACAGCTGGGGGCGGCTACTGTGTAATTGTTATCAATGGGAACCCAGCGTTCTGCTTGCTGCCGTGGCGTTGCTGAGCAATGCGCTTTTTCCTCCGCCGTGACGCCTCCACTCTTTGGCTGACCGTCGAAAATGAACTCAAGAAAACTCAAGCGCCTCTCGCTCGTCATTCTGTGTCAGTCGGTAGCGTAGGCAGGTCGGGTGGGTGTAGATAATCGAAGGCTTGCTCTGCAGCAGTAAAGAGGCACAGTGTCGTGCAGCGTGGCTGTTCTTCTAGACTTCAACTTAAAAAGTCAAGGACAAAAGCAGTCTGTTTGATACACAGCCTGCTTTAGTTGTCGGTGTGAACAGCATCTCGGGTTGAACAGAGTGACGTCTGGCTTGAGTCTATCCTCCCCCTGGCCCCACCGCCCCTGTCTCCATCCTCACCTGGCCGTTGTCCATCACCATGACGCGCTGACAGCTCATCACGGTGTTGAGGCGGTGGGCGATGACCAGCGTGGTGCAGCCATCGAACGAGCTGCGGATCGTCTTCTGGATCAGCCGGTCCGTCTCGCCGTCGATGGCGGCGGTGGCCTCGTCCAGAAGCAGGATCTGTGGAAGCAGCAGCAGCTCTTGGTGTGAAGGCCTGCGTAATAGATCCTGTGATGTACGGAACGATGGACACGTTCACCCCGCACGTTGAGGAAATATTAAACCAGGGCTTTGATGTGCACAGCTGGTTCATAGAGCTGTCATTTAGCGGACGCTTTCAGTTCCAGCAGAGGGCAGATTTGGAAATGTCTTGTATTGGCTAATCACACGAGCAATGGCTTTTCGCACAATGGCTTATGGTGCAAAAATAGTGGGCCTTTTAATAGTTAATTCCGATGCACGTAATTAATTCGTACGTAGGGGTAACGCATCTTGATCATGAATGCCCTGAATCTAGCCCTTTCAGCTGGATCGTCAAACCCCCTAGCCACTACATGAACCTGCTCCGATTCTCTTTGGTTTATTGGGATTCAGTTATGTTTGATGTTTAAGCAGAATCATAAATATATAAAGTTGGATTCTAGAGCGCCATCCATTCTGTATGAGTAGCTGCATGTGGTCTGAACTGTATCCGTCCGTCTACTTCGATAGAGAACACACCACACAACGTGACTCCCTCTGTGTGGGAGCATGTGTTAGGATGGTTCAGTGCAGTCGAATATAAAACAAACGGTTTGTGAACATCAATATTAACCTGAGTCGTGTCAAAGTTTCACGTTCCAATTAGCGGAACGGTGTTCATTTTGCCGTTGCTTTTGGGTGAACGGACCCTTTAAGACGTGCTTTATGGAGCGCATGATGCAATGACAACATCCACCAACAGGGGGCAATGTGATGCTGCACAGTTCCTCACTGATACTAATAACACTGTTTGGTGGTGGTGGTGGTGGTGGTGGAGGTGGTGTTGGGTAGGTTTTCCCTGTGGATCATTCGAAATATAAACTGTTTTTCAGAAAGAGTCGTTATCAGTCATCCAAAAAAACAAAAACAAAAAAACTCAAAAACGTTTTTTTTCCCATTCCTTCCAACAGACCAGGGACATGAAACAGCAGTGTCACGCAGGCAATCAGTACCTTGCTATGTCTCAGCAGCGCTCTGGTAACACACAGCAGTTGTCTCTCTCCCACTGAGAAGTTCTCTCCGTTCTCCGTCACCTCTGAGTGGAGGGCGTGAGGCATTTGGCTGACCTGCGGAGATTCGGAGGGGGCGGTGTACACACTCATTTCAAAAGAACTGCCGGGGGGGGATGGGGAAAGGGGTGCTCCTGTATGGCACAGCTACTCAATTGTCGATGCTTTCTTCTCCTGTTTATATCATCCATCGTAGCCTTCCAGAGTTATCGGCGGCCATTACGCCTCCGCTTTCACCTACCATGTCTTTGATGTGCGTCTTTTCCAGCGCGTCCCATATTTGGGCATCGGTGTACTTCCCCCAGGGGTCCAGATTGGTCCTGTCGAGAGAGAAGGAGACACGTGTTTATAACAGGGCGAGGCGACACAGAGGGCGCCTGTGTATCTGACCATGATAAACACGCAATGTATGCTTCATAGGGAGGCCGTGGGGGATGGACCAATGAGATGGCAGAAGCCGGGGCCAGCAGGCTAGCTCATCGCTCGTTTAAATCCTTAGCACCTCCGTCGGAGCAATCTCTCCGGGGCACTTAGTTGCTAATTGTTGGGGGGGGGGGGGTTAGAGGACGATTCTCTCATTGATTTCCCGCTCACCAGATGGTCCGAGGTTTTGGCACGCCGTTCTCAAGCCAAAACTACATCAGGAGTTCTTCTTTATTTTGTTATTGTGTCCTGACAATGACGCATTAGCCATCAGGGAGGTCTGTAGAGAGTGCGTCGCTAGGGCTCATGACGGTTGTTACAGAGTCGTATAGGAAACACTGGCGCTTTTACCCCCCCCCCCCCCCGGCATCGTGGTACAGGCTGCATAGGGATAGACGTCGCCGATGGAGGATTGGGACCAGGGCCTTGGGGGGGGGGGGATGACTACCTGACGGTGCCGATGAAGAGGACGGGCTCCTGGGGGATGATGGCCAGTTGGCCCCGCAGCTCCTCCAGCCCCAGGTCGGCGATGTTGACCCCGTCCACGATGATGGAGCCCCCCGCCAGCTCCACCAGTCTGAACAGAGCCACGCCCAGGGAGGACTTGCCTGTCAACGCATGGCCACACGTCGTATCGTTAGCCACAAAGCAGAGTTGCCTAAGTCATATTTTAAGATTCATCTTGTATTTAGCAGAAAAGATGTGAAATAGATGACTTATGGTGTGTAAAGAGCACTCTGATTGGCTTAGGATATAGCCAATGAGGCACAGTGAATCAGCAGCGTTAGGAGAGTAGAGTTAGGTTAGATATCACAATTTGGCCAAAATATGACTTAGGCAATTATACTATGAGGCTTTGGATACTGTATACATGCATATACATTTATTCACTGTGAACAAAAGAAATGATTTGCAAAGGCTTTCCTCTTGGTAGATATGGGATCATCTTTCTGGCGACATGAAATGATGCTTAATGGGGTTCAAACCGTTGTCATGTTGGTACATTTGACTTATCAATTAAATTACATTCAATTTTATTTGTATAGCCCTTAATCAAAGGTACAGTCTCAAAGGGCTTAACAGGCCATATAATTATGACCCCCCCCCCCGCGAAGGCGCCCACGGATACGTACCCGATCCCGTGCGGCCGACGACCCCCACCGTTTCCTCGGGCGCGATCTCGAAGCACAGCTTCTTCAGCACCAGGGGCAGGTCGTCGCGGTAACGCATGTCCACGTCCCGGAAGGAGAGGCCCCCCCGCTGAGGCCAGCCAGGGGCGGCGGGGGACGATGTCCTGCCGGTGATCTGTCTGGGCGCCTCGCTCTCCAGGTTCTGGCGGGGGGGAAGCGAGAAAGAGTGACGGTGGGTCTCTGGGAGGTGACGGTGGGTTTCCCTTCCCTTCCCCCCCCCCTCCAGCCTCACCCCTCCCCCGGCCCCGCTGGCTTGCCCCGCTCTGGTGTAAACGATGCGGTGGATTCTAGTGATGCCGGGTCGTCGCCGCATGTTGCCGTAACACCCGACCGCCTCTCCAGCCAAAGGAAATGACAACCCGCTGTTACACAAGGGTGGTCACTCCCGGCTATTGTACGATTTTTCTAAAGCTAAAGCTAAAACAAACATAGCTATTCACCGTAGTGTAAACTAAGGCTTTTCTTCAAAAAGATGAAACGAAAGTCATGAAATATTTAAAATGTATGCCTATTCGTCTAATATTAGGCAGTTCTATTATGCTGAGATGGCATAGAAAGTTGAGACCGTGGCTTTGTCTTCTGTGTGCTGCAGGAAAATCAGAGAATTTGCCTAACTTGCCAAACAATTTTGCATGCATTTGAGTCTAATATTGGTTATGCACGAATGCAACATAACTGTCAATATTTGACCATAGCATAATTAACATTCTAGAATTATGCAGCATAGTCAATATTTGACTATGGCATACAATTTCTGTATTTATACAATATGTTATTGAACAGCAAACAGACCAGCTGACATATTACAACGCAAAATAAAAAAGGGGGTAACATTTTTCCTGGATAGTCCAGAGTTGATCATCAATTGCGTATTGATTTAGTGTCAGATAGGTATCACATTGACCTTGTCTCCTTTTAGTGTCGGTTGACCCTGGCTTGATAAGTCAACATTGTGGAAGTCGACATGGAATGAGGATATGAACAACAACATTTCAAGTGAATAGCAACTATAGCATCCAAAGGATGAATAGCATCTTCATTTGAATATCATGTAATATGTGTCATTTGTGTCAGGAAGGTTACAACTTTGTGCTATAAACTTATCTTTTCTCATTTATACACATTCACAGTAGTTTCCCCTGACTCTGTCTTGATTATCAATGGCAAATAAAGAATACTTCAAATCAATGTCTACTAATTATCCCCAACATTAAACCTGAAACTCAACAGCGTGTCTAATGAGTAAAAGTCTACAGAGTATCAGTTGCTTATCAACAAGCTCCGATTGACTTAGAAGTCCAAATTATAAGATCCTCGATAGTAGAGTGTTCAGTAATTGTCCATCGATCCACAGATCATCCAAAAGCATGGTGACCTGGCATATCCCCAGTCTATCAATTGCATATTAACAAACTATAATCTGGACTATCAAAGTAAAGCAAACAATTCTCAGTAGTAGTTCAGTTTTCACTGAATGCACGTTAATATACAGATCAGCTACATCCACTGTTGATGATGGGTCATGTCAGTCAATTACTAAATCCTTTCATCTAAAGTACATTCCATTTGTCTGGGAAAATATATGCAGTTGAGCCGATAATTGAGCTGGTAATTAGTGTTTTCACGGTTTTACCTGTGTGTACGATACTAGCCCTGTCATGCTCTGTTCAACTTAAATCGGGCGCGGTTAGCCATAGCACCCGTCCTTCCCTGCTATACTACGGCAACGATTCACCCATTTCAGTACTTGGAATATTCTTTAGATTGTTATTTGTTAAAATCGCCTTGGACACTTAAGCATAATGGTCAGTGATGGGTGTTTCTAGTTTCAATAATGTACTAACTAGCACATACTACTACCAATGTCTACCTCAACAGTCTTTAATGTTTACATGCATCTTTCGCATGTACATTGAAACCACTCAATGTGTAACTGAAGTCACTAAAGTATTGTCAAGCTATAGGGTAACCCGGTGGCATGCTGTAACACAAGGCTTTCATAGTTGATTCGTTTGACATCAAGTCCTACTGGCGACTATCACTAGTCACCTGTTTCAACTGGCTTCCTGGCCGGGCTCGTAAAAAATACACATGCATGCACAGACGCACGCACGCACGCACGCCCACCCACCAACTCACACTCAATTCAGCTGTTGTTGGCATGCGGGGCCAGTCTATAAGTGATGCTTGTGTTCCTACATGACGTCTGAGTGTACTCCAGGCCTATTGAATTGGCTCTCCCCATCCGCCCGCCCCACAGTGGGGTTTTGGCAGACAGGGATGCCTTCAGCCGAGCTGCTCTTACCTTTATATAATGATTGATCCTCTCAACGGATGTAAAGCGGGCTTCTGTCTCTGACAGCAGCCTCACGGTGAATTGAAATAGGCCAGTGAGCTGCAGCGAGAGGGAGAGAGAGAGAGATAGGGACAGGGTGGGATAGAGAGAGCGAGGGGATCAGAAAGAGAGAGGCAGAGAGGTAGAGAGAGAGCAGGGGAGAGAGAAAAAATAATAAAGGTAAGGGAAATAAAAAAGTAGCAGGTTAATGATTGACAACCAGACTCTCATTCACAACCAATTACCGGCACCATTATATGACAGGCCAGCAGTAACATTTACAACCTGGTTAATAGATCGTTTCACCGTCTCTTGCGATCTAGTGACTGCCCATCAATTTCATCTGATATTTTAAGGTCAAGGTTCCTCCCGGAGCAGTTTATAGGCAACAGCATGGGCAAAGTAAATGGTCAAAGTGAATGATAAAAGTCAGACCTGAAGGAGCTGAACAAATAGCAGCGGACAACCACTTTCCCACAGCACAAGATCTGAACAAGGCCCCCGGTTCCCGTACTGAAATATGAGGTTCACCACATGAAGGTGGACTCATGGTGTGTGTTTTGTTTTTAATCCAATCCCCTTTATCATCTTCGATCTCACGCACACACACACACACACACTTTAAGTGGTACAATTTTAAAGGGACAATATGTTGTTTTGGTCCTACTGTAGACGACTATCTGATGCATGACCTGAACCCTCTGAACGATATTAACAATAAGCTAAAGCCAATCTTTTTGCCGTCCATAGCACTGTTGGACCTAATATCATTCCACTAGAAAATATACCTTTAATATAACACTGGAGGCCAAAAATGAAACTCATGGCCGTGGCAGAGGCCTCCACGGAGGAATGAGCGCAAATTCTTTGGCGGTTGAAATTTGGCGAGTATGTGTGTTATCTGTTCACCTGTGACTATCAGGTCAGGTAAGAGACCATGTCGTCTTTGAAGACACATTGATCCAAAGCGGTTTACGGTTGCAGATGCAGCTGATTAATGAGCAGATCGAGCTTGCGCCTTGCTACTAGAGGATGCCTCCACGTGGGACCGCAGGTATCGACGACTTGGGTTCAGAACCTTCGGGCTGTTTATCGAATCCCAGCCACCCCTCCTCCTAATATTAATGAGGGCTCAGGGTTTGAATCCCTACTGGTGGCGGTGGTACCCCAATCGGGTAGTAGGTGGAGGATGGCCTTCTAGTTAGTGAATAGATGGTCCTACCCCTAACACCACCACCACCACTACCACCAACTGCATCATCAACCCCAACACCACCACCACCTGCATCATCACCCCCAACACCACCACCACCACCACCACCTGCATCATCACCCCCAACACCACCACCACCACCACCACCTGCATCATCACCCCCAACACCACCACCACCACCACCACCTGCATCATCAACCCCAACACCACCACCACCTGCATCATCACCCCCAACACCACCACCACCACCACCACCACCTGCATCATCAACCCCAACACCACCACCACCACCACCTGCATCATCACCCCCAACACCACCACCACCACCTGCATCATCACCCCCAACACCACCACCACCACCACCACCTGCATCATCACCCCCAACACCACCACCACCACCTGCATCATCACCCCCAACACCACCACCACCTGCATCATCAACCCCAACACCACCACCACCACCTGCATCATCAACCCCACCACCCCCACCATCACCGCCACCAGCACCACCTTCCCATCATGCGGGACAGGGTACCCCTTCGTACCTGCACGGCGTAGGACAGGGCTAGGCCCGCGTAGGCCGGGGGGATCTGCCGTTGCATGAGGACGATGAGCAACGCCACGGCGCCGATGAGCGTGATGCTGATGAGGTCCAGACGCACCGCCAGCCAGCGCATGGCACAGCTGAACAGGTAGTGGGACGCCTGGTTGGTGTCCAGCAACTCCTGGTATCTGGAGGAGCAGGCAGAGAGGGAGAGACGACGGGGGACGTCAGTCAAGCTGCAGCTCGAACGCCCACTTTAAGTCCTCACAGGCGAAACACGACCGGGGTTAGGGTCGGAGACGACAACCCATGTATGTAGGGTTACCGGTGTTATTAAATGAAGGGATGCGGATTCGTAGAGCAGGATTGGAGAGGTGTCCCAAGCGACGGCTGTTAATTAACCTGGTAAAGGTTAGGGCATCTTGCTCAATGGCGGTTGTACACGGGGGGCCTACGGGGGCCTGTGCCCCTGAAGACATGTCCCTGGCCCCCCCCGTGCTGACCAAATAAGACAATTAGGATTTTTAACAGAAGTAATGCGACGGAACGTTGTACACGGGTAAATTACAGGGGCGCAAATATCAGCATCCTTGCTAGGTCTAGGCTACACAATGGTGTGATGTTAACCACGTATTTTCATCCGTTTTGGCTGTTGCATTGGGATAACAAATACATTTGAGTGAAGATTAGTAGGCTATCTGCCCGTGTTAAGTAGGGAGGGATGGTTATGAAACGAAATGTAATGCAGGCCCCTACGTTTTTTTTCTTTTATTCTTTCTTTTTACAGAGGCTATAATAAAATGAGGAAAGAACAGACCAGGGAATTTGTTTAAGAGGGAAGAACACTCCGCACTGAAACTGATAAAATAAAAAGGGGATCTTGCTCGAGGATGCATACAGATAGTCAGCAGTCACTGGGGGATCAAAACAAGGTACCTTCTTCCTGGAGTGGAACCCCCTCAATGTCTAAATCTAGACTATTGGGTTACACGCAGAACCAAAGGTTTTAGAACAGAGACACAGCAGGGGGTAACGTGTCATTAATTCCCCTTCAAGACATTTCAGTTCAAATAATCGTTTGAACAACAGAATTGGCAGCTGAGAGAAGCAACCACAGAGATCTGCCAGTCGTGAATGCTGGTGCAGGGATGTCTTAGAAGCCCAAACGAGGCTTGCTCAGGTTTCTTGAGCTGGGGACACATTTGACGGCTCGTTTTCTCGCATCAAAGGTCTCTCAACTAAGAATACAAACACCACACAGCTAGCGTTCGGCAGCAGTGGCTTTGCTCATATCCAAAGCGCCCAAACAAGCGATAACCAGTGACAGCATCTGCGTTATTTAAATTGGTAAGCGACCGCTGCAGAAATGATTTCAGACGTCGGTTGTCACGAGAATGACCGCTACGCCTGGGAGCAAGTGTCGGGAAACAAAGTATAAAAATAATTCCCAGACTGCTTCAGGTGCTTAATGTCAAGAGTTCCATCATGAAAACAAATAAAACAAGAGCGGGTGAGAAAACAACACATTACCCCTTTTAAAAAAGAACACAAAATGTCTGTCACAGGGCATTTTCAGTGATCTGATGTGTTTCCAAGTATTATTCATTAGCACTGAATTAAACATGGGGATGAAGGTAATTTCTCCCTTGAAAATTGGTTTGTCGAATGGAGAGCCTAGCCATCAGTGCCTTGGAGTTCATATGACGGGAAACCTTATGTCACTGGTTGACGATTAAACCCGCCCGGTTGCGCTGACAATCCAAAACTAAATGTAATTTAATTGAGTCAATTGAAAAAAAGAAAAAAATATCCATCAAATGTAAATTTGATAATCTGTTGAGGATGAGTGATTGACGGGGTCTCTTGGAGGAAGCGCACCCACGAGATCACACGGCTCAGCGCCTACCTGTGCAGGAAGTCGGGCCCTCTCCCATAGGCGTGGATGGTGGAGAGGCCCTGCAGACTGCTGGTGAGGTGAGAGGTGAACGGTGACTGGCTGATGTTCTCCAGGCGCTTCAGCTCCCGAATCAGAACCCTGGGAAGGGAGTGATCGGAGACGTTTGTTCATGACACGTAAACATTTATCAATACTGTCTCGTTAGACAACACAGAGGATTATACTGCTAATTGGTCTGGCTTCCTTTGCTTTTCTGCCTTGCTATGTCTTACTTGTACTTTGTGGGTGTTTTTTTTTTGTCATGTTTAGGAGGTAAGAGAGCACGGAGGGGGTTCACATGATAACTTTGCAAGGTGATGTCTTTGCCACCATAACTGATGAGACGTTCTCGGATATATCTCCCTTCATATTGATGCGCACACTTTGCACTGGGTTTGCTTTGTTTTCAACGCTGCCTCGAGCACATTCCCTGCAAGTGACCCGCCTGTGAGAGTCAGGCGGAGGAATCGACCGATACACGAGAAAAGAGACACGGGGCAATACGGTGTCGTGATGGAGCACCAATGGGATCAACCTCAATGGTATCGCAATTGTGTAAAGCGCCGAAGGACACAAGTGGAGATGGGAATAGAGTGTTTTTGTCCAGTGGTGGGACAGACCAGTTTCCCAGCAGAGCCCTGGTCATGTTCCACCCTGTGATTCACATGCGATCACTCACACACACACACACACACACACACACACACACACACACACACACACACACACACACACACACACACACGTTCACAGGGATGTGTGAGACCAAGAGAAAGGAGGGGTTTATTGACAAAGGTGTAGGTGTGTGTGTGTGTGTGAGAGCAGAGGGGAGAGTTCTACTTTTAGACACAGAGGTGGTTGCTGCCTGTGAATAAACCGGCTCCCATGAATCACTTTCACCATTTTCTCATAAAAGCAGGAGATAGCGAGAGGCAGAGAGAGTGCCAGAGACATAGCGAGCGACCGCAGCAGGAAAACAACATGGCACTTCGCCTCAACGGGGCTGCGTTTCGGACAAACATGTTTACTTTGTCGGCACTATATTATTTCATAATTGAATAACAACCGCCTTAAAAATTGGATGATTGGGAGACTCCCATGCGACATACAAGAGCAACCCAGGTCTCGCTTCAAAAACATATCCATGCCCGCCGTTTTAAAGGGGACATATCATACCACCAGGTGTGAGTGTGATTAGCCATTACAAGCCGTTTTCAAAATGTGCAGCATTGTGACATCACAGGTGGGCGTGTCCATCTAGATGTGTGACGGATAGATGGACACGCCAACCTGTGATGTCACAATGCTGCACATTTTCAAACCTGCTTGTAATGGCTAATCACACTCACACCTGGTGGTATGAGATGTCCCCTTTAAGTTTGAAACAACAATGCAGTCACGTTTTTGAAAGCCCTCGTCATTTTTGATGCCGCCATGATCGCAGGCCCCCATTATGTCTATTATAACCCACAATGGTGTGTGTGTGTGTGTGTGTGTGTGTGTGTGTGTGTGTGTGTGTGTGTGTGTGTGTGTGTGTGTGTGTGTGTGTGTGTGTGTGTGTGTGTTTTATACCTGGAGACGCGGTTGACGACGCAGAGGAAGGCTCCCAGGGGCAGGATGGAGAGCAGGAACCAGGGGAAGACCACGCCCACCATGACCAGGCAGAAGAGCACCAGGGTCATGTTCTGGAGCAGCATCTCCGCCTGCAGAGCCAGACGTACGTCCACTGCCGAGCGGATAGGGGAGAGGGGTATTGGCTTTAAGTGGATTAGAGTTCAGTGTTCTGTATTATCAGTCGTTTGATTATTCAGTCGTTTGATTATTCTTTTTACACACCGCATCAAGTGGGGAATGAATGATGATTTGATAAAAAGTAAGAAATCCCAAGTCAATCGAACATTGCTTTAGTTTGTCTTTTTGGGGTCGTCACTAGTCTACCAAAGACATCTACATCTTGAAAGCTTACCCTTGATAGAATAGGGAATTGGCTCTTCGTCAAGAGTCAGATCACAAGCGGTCTGTGTAATAGACAGTCATCTCTCTCTCTCTCTCTCTCTCTCTCTCTCTCTCTCTCTCTCTCTCTCTCTCTCTCTCTCTCTCTCTCTCTCTCTCTCTCTCTCTCTCTCTCTCTCTCTCTCTCTCTCTCTCTCTCTCTCTCTCTAATCTAGCTCACAGCCATGGAGCAGTAAAAGCGCCTCCCAACCCCCCCCTCACCCTCATCCATGTCCCGGGAGAAGCGGGTGAGGATCCGGCCCAGCGGGGTGGTGTCAAAGAAGTGCATGGGGCTGAGCAGGAGCTTCCGGAACAGTCTGTCGTGGAGCGCGGACGCCGCCTTCATGGTGCACTGTCAAACGCAGGGCGGGGGGGGGGCAAACGGTAGCGGATTAACAACACACGATCGGAAGTCGGGGAGTCAACCTCAACAGACGCACAAACACAAATCGGCACAATGGGAACCATATGGGAAGGGTTCAGCGCGAGAGGCGGCGTCGGAGGGGGAGGTTGTTTGGCTAATGCGACGTGTGTCGTGTTTTTAGGGGGGGGTTGGGGGACACAGCCATGGTGGGCTCCAGCTGCAGCACACATGGTTGCGTGTTTGCCACTCACAGCAGCCGCGTACACGCCGCATTTCAAAACAGCGTTGCGCTTCGCTATCGGGGGGCCTTGTTTCGCGTCGGAGGATTTTCCGAGAAAGCCGTCAAATGCTGCTGCATAATAAGCGGCCGCGGGGCAGACACGGGAAGGTCACGACCCTAATTCTTTGGGGACATCTCCGGCGATTGGATAGAAATTACTCTTGGCAGGAAGGGACACATTAATTCTATTAATGGAATATTCAACACCGGCAAAGATCTCATCGCGGCTGAGGGGCAGAGAAAGATTAGCCGTCTCGACGAAGGAATTAGCAATTTCAACTGGCATACAATAACGTCGGGGGCTAACCCCTGTAATGCGCTGTCAGGACGGGTTAACTCAAAACAAAGAGCACCAACCCAAAGGGTTGGCGACACACACTGCTGAGCCCCAAGACACACACACACACACACACACACACACACACACACACACAAACGCTAATGAAATCAAACACACATGGATGCGTACAAAATGACAAAAAATAACAAACAGGCCCTCACACTCACCCCTGCAACGTGTTAAATTATAGCATTAGCCCCAGAAATAGATTATGCTCAGAGCCAAATTGAATCATAGTGCTGAGGCCATGAGAGCACGGACTACGAGCGAGATAAACCTAAGAGTACCTCAGCTTATAGACACACAAGAAACAACCTGCTAGAGTCCTTCACGGTCAACCGACGGCCATTGGGAGAATTAAGGCTTAGTTATGGTTCAACGTCGACGCAACGCAAGGGGGTTTACGGAGCCGTTACCTCCTTGGGGACCCTCCTTGCGTCCACCACAAGGGCCTGACGTGCGCCTCCCAGTTATGGAAACACGGCCGAGCCTTTACAGGGACGAGGCAGAGGGGCGCGGCACATCGGGGCCCCTGCGTCAGGTGAGTGTGTGAGTGTGTGTGTGAGGGGGAGGGGGCGCCCTCACCTTGACGAACACCAGCCCCCTGACGGTCTTGAGGAGCAGGGCGGCGGCCATGGACAGGATGTACACCGTGGCGTAGTAGCTGATGTCCGGGTTCAGCCTCATGCTGCTGTTCTCCGACGTTCCGTTCACAGAGATTAACGACGTGTTCTGGATGGAGGGCGCGGGGAGGGGAGGGGGCAGATGGAGCAACACATTACCATGACCGCAGGGACAGGAGAGGTGTGGGGTTGGCGAAAAAACAACACATCGCTTCACAAATAGAATCCGTGTTTTCTAATCAATCAAAGAGTCAGACTCTGGGAGTTTTCTTTTGATGTCGGTGAAGTCGGGGGGGTGGGGGGGGGTAAGCTATGCTCTCTGCTTCCTCAGACAGCAGTATAGGCCTTGGATTGCCGCACAGCTGTTTTTTTTTTTTTCTCCCCTCCCTCGCCGCTGTTTGTTGTATAATTAAGTTCGCAGTGGCACTGGAAAACTATTTCACTTTTAAATTATGCACACTCAGATTAACGCTCGCTTGTCTGCTCAGAGTCGCTCAGGCATGCCAGCTTCTTATTCCCCCCCCCCCGCCTTATGGAGCCCAATTACAGAGCAGCCAGATGAGGATTCTGCACGACGAGCCCAAAGGAAAATCTCCCCTGGAAGGCTCACCCCGTCGCCCTGTCGGATCCAGTAGCTCAGCCACCAGTTGCTGAAGGCGATGCTGCCCGTGGTGGACAGGAAGAGGAACGCGTTGAGCAGGAACACAATGGGGCCGCCGGCCGCTTTGATGTAGGCCCCGTACACCGACCAGGCCACTGCGCCGGAACCCTTCTCCTCCGCCTTCATCAGCCGCTCTGGACGGAGCGAGGATCAAAAGAATGGAAGGGGAAAGAGAGCGAGAGCGAGAGAGAACGTCAGAACGAACGGAAGTAAGGAATGCCGTCAGCAGAGAGAGAGACAAAGGACAAAGAGCGAACGCAGAGTCCAACAAGAAACAAACGGGAAACAAGAAAGTGGGTTCCCCGTTGTGCGTGTGTGTGGTTGTGCGCGTGTGCGTGCACGTTGCGGTGCTCCCCTCACCTCCCTCCTTCCTCTGGGGCTGCGGTGCGGCGGCCTTGACACGAGCCACATCCGTCTCAGCCTTTTCCTCTGTGGCCTCCTGCTGTTTGTTTTTCAGGTTCTTTTTCACCACAATCTGAAGGGTAAAAAACATGGGTGGGGGTGTGGGGGGGGGGGAAGTCAGCACCCTGAACCTGACAAATCAGCGCAAGGGTGTCAACGGCACCCAACGGGAGTCCGTTACACAGAGCTATCTGCGACAGGGTCCTTAGGTGCTACACGCCGGCGGATCAATGAACGCATAAATAAGGAAAGCACCCTGCACGCATTAACAGCCCACACCTCCCTGGGTTGCTGCATTATTCAGCTCTGTAATATGTTTTTGTGAAGGTGGGTAAAGGAGCGAATGGTTGGCCCAGGGCCAGGCGTGGTGGTGGTGGTGGTGCCCCCTCCCCCAGACTCACCTCCTGTTGCATGCTGGTGAAGAGCGAGGCGTAGTCCCTCTCCCGGGCCATGAGCTGGGCGTGCGCGCCGTGCTCCGAGATCTGCCCGTCCTTCATTAGGACCACGTCGTCACACTCGGGTAGGTACTGCGGAGACAGGGGCGGGACGGGGGGGCCCGCTGGATTAATGCTGTTTACAGAGGATGAGTGTTAACTGCAGATTACATTCTGTAAGCCCCCCCCCCGCCCCGCGACACTGCAGGCACAACAGTGAGGAAAATAACACAAAAACACACGTCTTTGTTTTGTTGGGTGAAACACGAGCAAAATGACCGTTGGGTGTGTAATCTCTTTGAGTGGAGAAAAGGTCAGTGTGCTCATTGATGTAATTGTTTGTTTGTTAAAAGGATCCCCCATTAGCTGAAGGCGTTGTAGCCAGCTGTTCAGATTGGGGTCCGCGTGCAACGCATCTAGGATCAAGACTGTGTAAGAACGTGTAAGACTAAGTCAATTCGATATTACATGCAATGAAAGTGAGATTGCACCCAAGACAAAATATATATACAGCATTTTTGTAATGTATTGGAGGTCTTAATAATGCGCCCCTCCCAAAAGGCCTCTGCTATAGGGACATCACCCTACACATGCATTGACAATACAAACTCAACTAAGAATGTGTTTAAAAAGGGTTAGGGTTAAAAATAAGGGTTTCTGCCTCCATTGATGTCCGGGCCTGCCACCTCGGGGCATTGAATAAGAAAAACATTGCCCGAAGCCAAACTTACTCGGCGACCCCTGCTGTGAAGGATAGGTCACAAAAATACAAACACAACACACATACCTATAAATCAGCTTCCGCAAAAAAGACTAAAGACTCTCCTGCCCAGAGTTCACCTAGACTCGGCATACGAGGGCCGGGACGGGGCGACTATGCACTAGTTGTATGCCGTACGTCCTGGCGCTTAATGTACGCCTCATTGTATGTCTCACTTAGTTATAGTACTTAGTTGTGTAGCATCTCATCCTAGCTATCTTTGTTGTGTACGGAGAATGGGTTAACCTAGCGATTGTTAGTGCTTTGTAAATTATATTGTTATGATATTTATTTGTTCTCTGTTGTTTTCAAATCATCGTCTGTAACTGTGGAACTGTGCCGCTGCCTGTCTTGGCCTGAGATTAAAAATGTCTTGGGATTTTTAATCTCAATTAGACTTTTCCTGGTTAAACAAAGCTTAAATAAATAAAATAAATATAAATATATATTAATACATATGTATTGTTTCACCTTCTTATGACGGATCTACTTATTGTAAGTCTCTTTGGGTAAAAGCGTCTGCTAAACGCCCTCAGTCTGAATGTAAACAAGCCGAGACCATTTCAGGGTCTGCGTACCTGCAACTGGTGCGTGACAAACAGCACCGTCCGGGGCCCGGCCCGGCCCTTGATGGCGTGCCTGAAGAGGTGGGCCCCAACGCGGGGGTCCACGGCGCTCAGGGGGTCGTCCAGCAGCAGGATGGGCCTCTCGCTGTACAGGGCCCGCGCCAGGCTGACCCTCTGTCTCTGGCCCCCGCTCAGGTTAGCCCCCCGCTCACCAATCTGGAGGGGGGGGAGGAGGAGGAGCTAAATACTTTCTCTTTGTGTACATTGCATTTCTGGTACTTAGCCACTTTGCATTTTTCATCCTGTGTTTTTCAGCTGCTGCTGGGCTGTTGCAATAAAACAAATTTCTCCTACAGGGGATTAATAAAGTTGTGTCTAATCTAATATTACATTCTTGGACTTTATTCAGTCTTGAGAGAACATGATAAGACAGAAAAACGATGAATCATGAAGAATCCGGCTTTTGTTGTGACTTGTGTTCAATCGGAAGTTATTTCCACAAAGCGTGACGCACCGAGGCAATGCGTGAATGGATGCTTTTAGTCCGACCAAGGCGCCCTTTAATAAAGCCCAAGAGAAAACTCTTGCCAGCCACAATCACAAGCACCTCCAATGAACTCCTGCTGCTCTATTCTTGTCATTTATTGGACGTTTTAAATCAAACAGATTTACAGGGAATCTCACTTAAAGTATTCCTTCCAAGAAATACCACAAAGGAGTAGGCAGGGCCGACATCGGTATTAAAGCCCAGAACCATATCCACTGACCACTCAACTGACCGCTCCCACACCTCACCAGTGACGGTGAGGTGTGGGAGTACATAAAAGGAGCAGCATGCAGAGCACTTTTTAACTGCCGGTGGTGTGGCGGTGACAGCGCTACCTCCGTCATGTCTCCGTAAGGCAGGTCGGCCAGGTCAGGGAGGAGGCAGCAGGCCTCCAGGACGGCGCTGTACCTGAAGGACGAGGACACCACCGAGTCAGTGAGGCCATGAAAACACTGAAAACACTTTGGTACTGACAAACACTGAGGCAGTGGATGAGGGGGTCCTCTCCCCCCCCCACACACACACACACACACACACAATGACAATAACTGGAATTTATATATCGTCTTTCAGGGTACCCAAGGTCGATTAACATTGAGAATGGGGGGATAGGGTGGGGGTTAAGGAGGGTAGGTCAAAGAGTAGAGGTATGGCTTGAGGTGCTTTTTGAACAGTGACCACACACACACACACACACACACACACACACACACACTATGTGAGGCAACAGGTGCCTTACAAATACATTGGATTATTCTTATCATTTTAAGGAAAGTAGTTCTCACTTGTCTTGGTCGTACTCCTGCCCGAACAGGATGTTCTCCTTGAGCGAGTTGTTCAGGATCCAGGCCTGCTGAGACACGTAGGCAAAAGCGCCGCTGGCTGCAACGCTGCCCTCCAGCAAGGTCATCTAGAGCAGAGCCACCGGTGGAGGGGAGGAAACGCACAACTCGTTACCCGAGAAGGACCAGGAAGAAGTTGGAACCCAAACTTGGGTTTTGTTAAGGCTGCAGGTCTGACATTAGACTACGTCAAAGAAGCCCAACGGAGAACGGTTTGACGTTGGCGGGAAACTCACCTGGCCCAGCAGAGCCGAGAGCAGGGAGCTCTTTCCACTCCCAACACCCCCACAGATCCCCACCAGGGCGCCCTGTGGGAGGAACCGGGGGGGGGGGGGGGGGAGGGATGGGGGGTTACGACCAACACTGATATCAGATAGCAAAAAAACACCCGAGTGACTGAGTGAGTGTCTGTATTAGCGACCGTTTACAGCCGCTAGCAACTGTT